>NW_027316219.1:20000-25000 GCF_026437365.1 Eucyclogobius newberryi | reverse complement strand
GGGTTCCAGGGGCTCCAGGGGGTGCTTGGTGGAGGCCATGCCCAGCCAGAGTGGCCCTTCCCCGGGGTGAGTCTGGGGAGAGTGGGGGGTGGCTCTGGGGGTGCTCCGGGGGCTCCAGGGGGTGCTCGGCGGAGGCCATGCCCAGCCAGAGTGTCCCTTCCCCGGGGTGAGTCTGGAGGAGTGGGGGGTGGCCCTGGAGGTGCTCCGGGGGCTCCAGGGGCTCCAGGGGGTGCTCGGCGGAGGCCATGCCCAGCCAGAGTGTCCCTTCCCCGGGGTGAGTCTGGAGGAGTGGGGGGTGGCTCTGGAGGTGCTCCGGGGGCTCCAGGGGGTGCTTGGTGGAGACCATGCCCAGCCAGAGTGTCCCTTCCCCGGGGTGAGTCTGGGGAGAGTGGGGGGTGGCTCTGGGGGTGCTCCGGGGGCTCCAGGGGGTGCTTGGTGGAGACCATGCCCAGCCAGAGTGGCCCTTCCCCGGGGTGAGTCTGGGGAGAGTGGGGGGTGGCTCTGGAGGGCCTCCGGGGGTTCCAGGGGTTCCAGGGGTTCCAGGGGGTGCTCGGTGGAGGCCATGCCCAGCCAGAGTGGCCCTTCCCCGGGCAGAGTCTGGGGAGAGTGGGGGGTGGCTCTGGAGGTGCTCCGGGGGCTCCAGGGGCTGCTTGGTGGAGACCATGCCCAGCCAGAGTGGCCCTTCCCCCGGGTGAGTCTGGGGACAGTGGGGGGTGGCCCTGGAGGGCCTCCGGGGGTTCCAGGGGGTGCTCGGCGGAGGCCATGCCCGGCCAGAGTGTCCCTTCCCCGGGCAGAGTCTGGGGAGAGTGGGGGGTGGCTCTGGAGGTGCTCCGGGGGCTCCAGGGGTTCCAGGGGGTGGTCGGCGGAGGCCATGCCCAGCCAGAGTGTCCCTTCCCCGGGGTGAGTCTGGAGGAGAGTGGGGGGTGGCTCTGGGGGTGCTCCGGGGGCTCCAGGGGGTGCTCGGCGGAGGCCATGCCCAGCCAGAGTGTCCCTTCCCCGGGGTGAGTCTGGAGGAGTGGGGGGTGGCCCTGGAGGTGCTCCGGGGGCTCCAGGGGCTCCAGGGGGTGCTCGGTGGGGGCCATGCCCAGCCAGAGTGTCCCTTCCCCGGGGTGAGTCTGGAGGAGTGGGGGGTGGCTCTGGAGGTGCTCCGGGGGCTCCAGGGGGTGCTTGGTGGAGACCATGCCCAGCCAGAGTGGCCCTCCCCCGGGGTGAGTCTGGGGAGAGTGGGGGGTGGCTCTGGAGGGCCTCCGGGGGTTCCAGGGGCTCCAGGGGGTGCTTGGTGGAGGCCATGCCCAGCCAGAGTGTCCCTTCCCCGGGGTGAGTCTGGAGGAGTGGGGGGTGGCTCTGGAGGTGCTCCGGGGGCTCCAGGGGGTGCTTGGTGGAGACCATGCCCAGCCAGAGTGGCCCTCCCCCGGGGTGAGTCTGGGGAGAGTGGGGGGTGGCTCTGGAGGGCCTCCGGGGGTTCCAGGGGCTCCAGGGGGTGCTTGGTGGAGGCCATGCCCAGCCAGAGTGTCCCTTCCCCGGGGTGAGTCTGGGGTGAGTGGGGGGTGGCTCTGGGGGTGCTCCGGGGGCTCCAGGGGGTGGTCGGCGGAGGCCATGCCCAGCCAGAGTGTCCCTTCCCCGGGGTGAGTCTGGGGAGAGTGGGGGGTGGCTCTGGGGGTGCTCCGGGGGCTCCAGGGGGTGCTTGGTGGAGACCATGCCCAGCCAGAGTGTCCCTTCCCCGGGGTGAGTCTGGAGGAGTGGGGGGTGGCCCTGGAGGTGCTCCGGGGGCTCCAGGGGCTCCAGGGGGTGCTCGGTGGGGGCCATGCCCAGCCAGAGTGTCCCTTCCCCGGGGTGAGTCTGGAGGAGTGGGGGGTGGCTCTGGAGGTGCTCCGGGGGCTCCAGGGGGTGCTCAGTGGAGGCCATGCCCAGCCAGAGTGGCCCTTCCCCGGGCAGAGTCTGGAGGAGTGGGGGGTGGCTCTGGAGGTGCTCCGGGGGCTCCAGGGGTTCCAGGGGGTGGTCGGCGGAGGCCATGCCCAGCCAGAGTGGCCCTTCCCCGGGGTGAGTCTGGAGGAGTGGGGGGTGGCCCTGGAGGTGCTCCGGGGGCTCCAGGGGCTCCAGGGGGTGCTCGGCGGAGGCCATGCCCAGCCAGAGTGTCCCTTCCCCGGGGTGAGTCTGGAGGAGTGGGGGGTGGCTCTGGAGGTGCTCCGGGGGCTCCAGGGGGTGCTTGGTGGAGACCATGCCCAGCCAGAGTGTCCCTTCCCCGGGGTGAGTCTGGGGAGAGTGGGGGGTGGCTCTGGGGGTGCTCCGGGGGCTCCAGGGGGTGCTTGGTGGAGACCATGCCCAGCCAGAGTGGCCCTTCCCCGGGGTGAGTCTGGGGAGAGTGGGGGGTGGCTCTGGAGGGCCTCCGGGGGTTCCAGGGGTTCCAGGGGTTCCAGGGGGTGCTCGGTGGAGGCCATGCCCAGCCAGAGTGGCCCTTCCCCGGGCAGAGTCTGGGGAGAGTGGGGGGTGGCTCTGGAGGTGCTCCGGGGGCTCCAGGGGCTGCTTGGTGGAGACCATGCCCAGCCAGAGTGGCCCTTCCCCCGGGTGAGTCTGGGGACAGTGGGGGGTGGCCCTGGAGGGCCTCCGGGGGTTCCAGGGGGTGCTCGGCGGAGGCCATGCCCGGCCAGAGTGTCCCTTCCCCGGGCAGAGTCTGGGGAGAGTGGGGGGTGGCTCTGGAGGTGCTCCGGGGGCTCCAGGGGTTCCAGGGGGTGGTCGGCGGAGGCCATGCCCAGCCAGAGTGTCCCTTCCCCGGGGTGAGTCTGGAGGAGAGTGGGGGGTGGCTCTGGGGGTGCTCCGGGGGCTCCAGGGGGTGCTCGGCGGAGGCCATGCCCAGCCAGAGTGTCCCTTCCCCGGGGTGAGTCTGGAGGAGTGGGGGGTGGCCCTGGAGGTGCTCCGGGGGCTCCAGGGGCTCCAGGGGGTGCTCGGTGGGGGCCATGCCCAGCCAGAGTGTCCCTTCCCCGGGGTGAGTCTGGAGGAGTGGGGGGTGGCTCTGGAGGTGCTCCGGGGGCTCCAGGGGGTGCTTGGTGGAGACCATGCCCAGCCAGAGTGGCCCTCCCCCGGGGTGAGTCTGGGGAGAGTGGGGGGTGGCTCTGGAGGGCCTCCGGGGGTTCCAGGGGCTCCAGGGGGTGCTTGGTGGAGGCCATGCCCAGCCAGAGTGTCCCTTCCCCGGGGTGAGTCTGGAGGAGTGGGGGGTGGCTCTGGAGGTGCTCCGGGGGCTCCAGGGGGTGCTTGGTGGAGACCATGCCCAGCCAGAGTGGCCCTCCCCCGGGGTGAGTCTGGGGAGAGTGGGGGGTGGCTCTGGAGGGCCTCCGGGGGTTCCAGGGGCTCCAGGGGGTGCTCGGTGGAGGCCATGCCCAGCCAGAGTGTCCCTTCCCCGGGGTGAGTCTGGGGTGAGTGGGGGGTGGCTCTGGGGGTGCTCCGGGGGCTCCAGGGGGTGGTCGGCGGAGGCCATGCCCAGCCAGAGTGTCCCTTCCCCGGGGTGAGTCTGGGGAGAGTGGGGGGTGGCTCTGGGGGTGCTCCGGGGGCTCCAGGGGGTGCTTGGTGGAGACCATGCCCAGCCAGAGTGTCCCTTCCCCGGGGTGAGTCTGGAGGAGTGGGGGGTGGCCCTGGAGGTGCTCCGGGGGCTCCAGGGGCTCCAGGGGGTGCTCGGTGGGGGCCATGCCCAGCCAGAGTGTCCCTTCCCCGGGGTGAGTCTGGAGGAGTGGGGGGTGGCTCTGGAGGTGCTCCGGGGGCTCCAGGGGGTGCTTGGTGGAGACCATGCCCAGCCAGAGTGGCCCTCCCCCGGGGTGAGTCTGGGGAGAGTGGGGGGTGGCTCTGGAGGGCCTCCGGGGGTTCCAGGGGCTCCAGGGGGTGCTTGGTGGAGGCCATGCCCAGCCAGAGTGTCCCTTCCCCGGGGTGAGTCTGGGGTGAGTGGGGGGTGGCTCTGGGGGTGCTCCGGGGGCTCCAGGGGGTGCTCGGCGGAGGCCATGCCCAGCCAGAGTGTCCCTTCCCCGGGGTGAGTCTGGAGGAGTGGGGGGTGGCTCTGGAGGGCCTCCGGGGGCTCCAGTGGCTCCAGGGGGTGCTCAGCGGAGGCCATGCCCAGCCAGAGTGGCCCTTCCCCGGCCTCATATGCGGCAGAGTGCGGGGTGAGCAAAATGGGTTAAAATGGGTTAAAATGTGAAAAAAAAAAAAAAAAAAAAAAAAAAAACACCAAAATGAGCAAAATGAAATAATCCCCTATCATCAGTGCACTGTTTGACCCCTGAAAAGCACTCCCCTGGGGCCTGGAGGTGATCTGACCATCAGAGTATAGCACCCTATGCCCCTGAGGGACTTAGAGTAAAAACCGAAATAGTACACTATTCCCGAAAAGACTCTGTCGTTTTTCGGCAATAGTACACTATACCCATCGACTCTGTCGTTTTTCCGGGCCGTAGTACGAAGTTGTGAGCAAAAGGGGTGAAAATGGGTTAAAATGTGAAAAAACACCAAAATGAGCAAAATGAAATAATCCCCCATCATCAGTGCACTGTTTGACCCCAGAAAAGCACTCCCCTGGGGCCTGGAGGTGATCTGACCATCATAGTATAGCACCCCATGCCCCTGAGGGACTTAGAGTAAAAACCGAAATAGTACACTATTCCCGAAAAGACTCTGTCGTTTTTCGGCAATAGTACACTATACCCATCGACTCTGTCGTTTTTCCGGGCCGTAGTACGAAGTTGTGAGCAAAAGGGGTGAAAATGGGTTAAAATGTGAAAAAACACCAAAATGAGCAAAATGAAATAATCCCCCATCATCAGTGCACTGTTTGACCCCAGAAAAGCACTCCCCTGGGGCCTGGAGGTGATCTGACCATCATAGTATAGTACACTATACCCCTGAGGGACTTAGTGCAAAAACCGAAATAGTACACTATACCCGAAAAGACTCTGTCGTTTTTCGGCAATAGTACACTATACCCATCGACTCTGTCGTTTTTCCGGGCCGTAGTACGAAGT
>NW_027316219.1:7500-10000 GCF_026437365.1 Eucyclogobius newberryi | reverse complement strand
GGCCCTGGAGGTGCTCCGGGGGCTCCAGGGGCTCCAGGGGGTGCTCGGTGGGGGCCATGCCCAGCCAGAGTGTCCCTTCCCCGGGGTGAGTCTGGAGGAGTGGGGGGTGGCTCTGGAGGTGCTCCGGGGGCTCCAGGGGGTGCTTGGTGGAGACCATGCCCAGCCAGAGTGGCCCTCCCCCGGGGTGAGTCTGGGGAGAGTGGGGGGTGGCTCTGGAGGGCCTCCGGGGGTTCCAGGGGCTCCAGGGGGTGCTTGGTGGAGGCCATGCCCAGCCAGAGTGTCCCTTCCCCGGGGTGAGTCTGGGGTGAGTGGGGGGTGGCTCTGGGGGTGCTCCGGGGGCTCCAGGGGGTGCTCGGCGGAGGCCATGCCCAGCCAGAGTGGCCCTTCCCCGGGGTGAGTCTGGGGAGAGTGGGGGGTGGCTCTGGGGGTGCTCCGGGGGCTCCAGGGGCTCCAGGGGGTGCTCGGTGGGGGCCATGCCCAGCCAGAGTGTCCCTTCCCCGGGGTGAGTCTGGAGGAGTGGGGGGTGGCTCTGGAGGTGCTCCGGGGGCTCCAGGGGGTGCTTGGTGGAGACCATGCCCAGCCAGAGTGGCCCTCCCCCGGGGTGAGTCTGGGGAGAGTGGGGGGGTGGCTCTGGAGGGCCTCCGGGGGGTTCCAGGGGCTCCAGGGGGTGCTTGGTGGAGGCCATGCCCAGCCAGAGTGTCCCTTCCCCGGGGTGAGTCTGGGGTGAGTGGGGGGTGGCTCTGGGGGTGCTCCGGGGGCTCCAGGGGGTGCTCGGCGGAGGCCATGCCCAGCCAGAGTGGCCCTTCCCCGGGGTGAGTCTGGGGAGAGTGGGGGGTGGCTCTGGGGGTGCTCCGGGGGCTCCAGGGGGTGCTTGGTGGAGACCATGCCCAGCCAGAGTGGCCCTTCCCCGGGCAGAGTCTGGGGAGAGTGGGGGGTGGCTCTGGAGGTGCTCCGGGGGCTCCAGGGGTTCCAGGGGGGTGCTCAGTGGGGGCCATGCCCAGGCAGAGTGTCCCTTCCCCGGGGTGAGTCTGGAGGAGTGGGGGGTGGCTCTGGAGGTGCTCCGGGGGCTCCAGGGGGTGCTTGGTGGAGACCATGCCCAGCCAGAGTGTCCCTTCCCCGGGGTGAGTCTGGGGAGAGTGGGGGGTGGCTCTGGGGGTGCTCCGGGGGCTCCAGGGGGTGCTTGGTGGAGACCATGCCCAGCCAGAGTGGCCCTTCCCCGGGGTGAGTCTGGGGAGAGTGGGGGGTGGCTCTGGAGGGCCTCCGGGGGTTCCAGGGGTTCCAGGGGGTGCTCGGTGGAGGCCATGCCCAGCCAGAGTGGCCCTTCCCCGGGCAGAGTCTGGGGAGAGTGGGGGGTGGCTCTGGAGGTGCTCCGGGGGCTCCAGGGGCTGCTTGGTGGAGACCATGCCCAGCCAGAGTGGCCCTTCCCCCGGGTGAGTCTGGGGACAGTGGGGGGTGGCTCTGGAGGGCCTCCGGGGGCTCCAGTGGCTCCAGGGGGTGCTCAGCGGAGGCCATGCCCAGCCAGAGTGGCCCTTCCCCGGCCTCATATGCGGCAGAGTGCGGGGTGAGCAAAATGGGTTAAAATGGGTTAAAATGTGAAAAAAAAAAAAAAAAAAAAAAAAAAAACACCAAAATGAGCAAAATGAAATAATCCCCTATCATCAGTGCACTGTTTGACCCCTGAAAAGCACTCCCCTGGGGCCTGGAGGTGATCTGACCATCAGAGTATAGCACCCTATGCCCCTGAGGGACTTAGAGTAAAAACCGAAATAGTACACTATTCCCGAAAAGACTCTGTCGTTTTTCGGCAATAGTACACTATACCCATCGACTCTGTCGTTTTTCCGGGCCGTAGTACGAAGTTGTGAGCAAAAGGGGTGAAAATGGGTTAAAATGTGAAAAAAACACCAAAATGAGCAAAATGAAATAATCCCCCATCATCAGTGCACTGTTTGACCCCAGAAAAGCACTCCCCTGGGCCTGGAGGTGATCTGACCATCATAGTATAGCACCCCATGCCCCTGAGGGACTTAGAGTAAAAACCGAAATAGTACACTATTCCCGAAAAGACTCTGTCGTTTTTCGGCAATAGTACACTATACCCATCGACTCTGTCGTTTTTCCGGGCCGTAGTACGAAGTTGTGAGCAAAAGGGGTGAAAATGGGTTAAAATGTGAAAAAACACCAAAATGAGCAAAATGAAATAATCCCCCATCATCAGTGCACTGTTTGACCCCAGAAAAGCACTCCCCTGGGGCCTGGAGGTGATCTGACCATCATAGTATAGTACACTATACCCCTGAGGGACTTAGTGCAAAAACCGAAATAGTACACTATACCCGAAAAGACTCTGTCGTTTTTCGGCAATAGTACACTATACCCATCGACTCTGTCGTTTTTCCGGGCCGTAGTACGAAGTTGTGAGCAAAAGGGGTGAAAATGGGTTAAAATGTGAAAAAACACCAAAATGAGCAAAATGAAATAATCCCCCATCATCAGTGCA
>NW_027316218.1:0-40391 GCF_026437365.1 Eucyclogobius newberryi | reverse complement strand
CTCTAGCTAGCTCTCCTCGCTCTCCCTCTCTCCTCCACCTCCTCTATCTCTACCTCCCATCGTCACTCTACACCTCTCTCTCCTCCCTATCTCAATCCTCAACTCTCTCTCCTCCCCTCTCTCCTCCTCTCCTCTCCTTTCTCCTCTCACCACTCCTCACTCTCACACCTCCACTCACTCACCCTCTCCCACTACTCACCTCCCTCTCACTCCCTCTCCTCCCTCCTCCTCTCTCACTCCCTCTCTCCTCTCTCCTCCACTCTCTCCACTCTACCTCCCTCTCTCCTCTCCTCTCCTTCTCTCCTCCCTCTCTCCTCCCTCTCACTCCCTCCTCCCTCCCTCTCTCCTCCCTCTCCCTCCCTCTCTCTCTCCTCCCTCTCTCCTCTCTCCTCCCTCTCTCCTCCCTCTCTCCTCCCTCTCTCCTCTCCTCCCTCTCCTCTCCTCTCCTCTCCCTCTCTCCTCCCTCTCTCCCTCTCTCCTCCCTCTCCTCCTCCTCTCTCCTCCCTCTCTCCTCTCTCCTCCCTCTCTCTCCTCCCTCTCTCCTCTCTCCTCCCTCTCTCCTCTCTCCTCCCTCTCTCCTCCCTCTCCTCCCTCTCTCTCCTCCCTCTCTCCTCTCTTCTCTCTCCTCCCTCTCTCCTCTCTCCTCCCTCTCTCCTCCCTCTCTCTCCTCCCTCTCTCCTCTCTCCTCCCTCTCTCCTCCCTCTCTCCTCCCTCTCCTCCCTCTCTCTCCTCCCTCTCTCCTCTCTCCTCCCTCTCTCCTCTCTCCTCCCTCTCTCCTCCCTCTCCTCCCTCTCTCTCCTCCCTCTCTCCTCTCTCCTCCCTCTCTCCTCTCTCCTCCCTCTCTCTCCTCCCTCTCTCCTCTCTCCTCCCTCTCTCCTCTCTCCTCCCTCTCCTCCCTCTCTCTCCTTCCTCTCCTCCCTCTCTCTCCTCCCTCTCTCCTCTCTTCTCTCTCCTCCCTCTCTCCTCTCTCCTCCCTCTCTCCTCTCTCCTCCCTCTCTTCTCTCCTCTTTTGTTTGTGTCTTCTTCAGACAGACTTAAAAGTGCAGTGCTTTATCGGTTGCCCGTGGAGACGAGGACGGCAGGAGACGAGGACGGCAGGAGATAAGACACAGTGTCAGTCTGTGGACACACTTCACTCTCTGTGTTTGGACTTTGTCTTATCTCACAATGTTTCCGCTCAAATTAACGCCGCTGAATATGAATTTGAGTTTGACAAAGACAAACGTTTAAGATTTAACCTTGTAACGTCGAGAGGGGACATGAGACGAGTCCTGCAGGGGCCCGAGCACGAGAGGGGACATGAGACAAGTCCTGCAGGGCCCCGAGCACGAGAGCGGACATGAGACGAGTCCTGCAGGGCCCGAGCACAAGAGGGGACATGAGACGAGTCCTGCAGGGGCCCGAGCACGAGAGGGGACATGAGACGAGTCCTGCAGAGCCCAGAGCACGAGAGGGGACATGAGACGAGTCCTGCAGAGCCCAGAGCACAAGAGGGGACATGAGACGAGTCCTGCAGAGCCCAGAGCACGAGAGGGGACATGAGACGAGTCCTGCAGGGGCCAGAGCACAAGAGGGGACATGAGACGAGTCCTGCAGAGCCCAGAGCACAAGAGGGGACATGAGACGAGTCCTGCAGGGGCCCGAGCACAAGAGGGGACATGAGACGAGTCCTGCAGAGCCCAGAGCACGAGAGGGGACATGAGACGAGTCCTGCAGGGGCCCGAGCACAAGAGGGGACATGAGACGAGTCCTGCAGAGCCCAGAGCACAAGAGGGGACATGAGACGAGTCCTGCAGGGGCCCGAGCACAAGAGGGGACATGAGACGAGTCCTGCAGAGCCCAGAGCACGAGAGGGGACATGAGACGAGTTCTGCAGAGCCCAGAGCACGAGAGGGGACATGAGACGAGTCCTGCAGAGCCCAGAGCACAAGAGGGGACATGAGACGAGTCCTGCAGAGCCCAGAGCACGAGAGGGGACATGAGACGAGTCCTGCAGAGCCCAGAGCACAAGAGGGGACATGAGACGAGTCCTGCAGGGGCCCGAGCACAAGAGGGGACATGAGACGAGTCCTGCAGAGCCCAGAGCACGAGAGGGGACATGAGACGAGTCCTGCAGGGGCCCGAGCACAAGAGGGGACATGAGACGAGTCCTGCAGGGCCCCGAGCACGAGAGGGGACATGAGACGAGTCCTGCAGAGCCCAGAGCACGAGAGGGGACATGAGACGAGTCCTGCAGGGGCCCGAGCACGAGAGGGGACATGAGACGAGTCCTGCAGGGGCCCGAGCACGAGAGGGGACATGAGACGAGTCCTGCAGAGCCCAGAGCACGAGAGGGGACATGAGACGAGTCCTGCAGGGGCCCGAGCACGAGAGGGGACATGAGACGAGTCCTGCAGGGGCCCGAGCACAAGAGGGGACATGAGACGAGTCCTGCAGAGCCCAGAGCACGAGAGGGGACATGAGACGAGTCCTGCAGGGCCCCGAGCACGAGAGGGGACATGAGACGAGTCCTGCAGAGCCCAGAGCACAAGAGGGGACATGAGACGAGTCCTGCAGGGGCCCGAGCACGAGAGGGGACATGAGACGAGTCCTGCAGGGGCCCGAGCACGAGAGGGGACATGAGACGAGTCCTGCAGAGCCCAGAGCACGAGAGGGGACATGAGACGAGTCCTGCAGGGGCCCGAGCACGAGAGGGGACATGAGACGAGTCCTGCAGGGGCCCGAGCACGAGAGGGGACATGAGACGAGTCCTGCAGGGCCCGAGCACGAGAAGGGACATGAGACGAGTCCTGCAGGGGCCCGAGCACGAGAGGGGACATGAGACGAGTCCTGCAGGGGCCCGAGCACGAGAGGGGACATGAGACGAGTCCTGCAGGGGCCCGAGCACGAGAGGGGACATGAGACGAGTCCTGCAGGGGCCCGAGCACGAGAGGGGACATGAGACGAGTCCTGCAGAGCCCAGAGCACGAGGGGGGACATGAGACGAGTCCTGCAGGGGCCCGAGCACGAGAGGGGACATGAGACGAGTCCTGCAGGGCCCAGAGCACAAGAGGGGACATGAGACGAGTCCTGCAGAGCCCAGAGCACGAGAGGGGACATGAGACGAGTCCTGCAGAGCCCAGAGCACGAGAGGGGACATGAGACGAGTCCTGCAGGGCCCCGAGCACGAGAGGGGACATGAGACGAGTCCTGCAGGGCCCGAGCACGAGAGGGGACATGAGACGAGTCCTGCAGAGCCCAGAGCACGAGAGGGGACATGAGACGAGTCCTGCAGGGCCCCGAGCACGAGAGGGGACATGAGACGAGTCCTGCAGAGCCCAGAGCACGAGAGGGGACATGAGACGAGTCCTGCAGGGGCCCGAGCACGAGAGGGGACATGAGACGAGTCCTGCAGGGGCCCGAGCACGAGAGGGGACATGAGATGAGTCCTGCAGGGGCCCGAGCACGAGAGGGGACATGAGACGAGTCCTGCAGGGCCCCGAGCACGAGAGGGGACATGAGACGAGTCCTGCAGGGGCCCGAGCACGAGAGGGGACATGAGACGAGTCCTGCAGGGCCCCGAGCACGCTCATTAAAGGGGCACTGTGGAGGTGTCCTCCAAGGTGACGGACCTGGTTTAGACCTGGTTTAGTTCTGGTTTAGTTCTGGTTTAGACCTGGTTTAGTTCTGGTTCAGACCTGGTTCAGACCTGGTTTAGTTCTGGTTCAGACCTGGTTTAGTTCTGGTTCAGACCTGGTTTAGACCTGGTTTAGTTCTGGTTTAGACCTGGTTTAGACCTGGTTTAGACCTGGTTCAGACCTGGTTCAGACCTGGTTCAGACTCTTGTCCCTCGTTGGTCTGCTTTGGTCCACTTTGGCCCGGCTCGTGTGGATTATGTTCTCATCTCTGTCTCTGGCGCTGGGATTAACCCGCCCACATTACCCACGATGCACCTGAGCCCCGGGCCCAGACCTGGATTATGAGCCGGACCTTAACGAGTCCGGACGAGTCTTTTGGGTGTAAACGATGGATTTTCCGCTGCGTTTGGATCAGAGAGGATGAGATTATGACTCACACATTATGGATCTGCTCCTGCTAAAGCCGGTTCTAATCCTGGTCCAGAGCCGGTCCCCCAGGTCCAGGTCCAGGTCCGGACTTTGTCTTTTATTTAGAACAAAAGAACAACAAAAGCTCCAGAGCTTTTCAGGCTTTGGAAAATCTCGACTTTGTGATTTCACATTTGTGAGAATTAAGATAAAACAGGTAAAAACAAGAGAAAAGACCGTCGCCACGAGCATCGAAGAGCGAAGCAGGGGAAATGAGGTTACAAACAGTAGCTGCTGATGAATGTCAGAAAAAAAGGGAAAAAAAAGAAAGTGTCTTTGAGGATTATAATTAATATTTACATTCTTCTGATGAGAACAGTAAACGTCTTATTTTAGAAATAATGTCAGGACAATCAAAAAATAGCTTATTCCCTAATCCTAGTCCTGGTTTAGTCCTTGTTTAGTCCTGGTTTGGACTCTCTTTAGTCCTGCTTTAGTCCTGGTTTGGACTCTCTTTAGTCCTGCTTTAGTCCTGGTTTAGACTCTCTTTGGTCCTGCTTTAGTCCTGGTTTAGACTCTCTTTAGTCCTGCTTTAGTCCTGGTTTAGACTCTCTTTGGTCCTGCTTTAGTCCTGGTTTAGACTCTCTTTAGTCCTGGTTTAGACTCTCTGTAGTCCTGCTTTAGTCCTGGTTTAGACTCTCTGTAGTCCTGGTTTAAACTGACTTTAGTCCTGCTTTATTCCTGGTTTGGACTCTCTTTAGTCCTGCTTTAGTCCTGGTTTAGACTCTCTTTGGTCCTGGTTTAAACTGTCTTTAGTCCTGCTTTATTCCTGGTTTGGACTCTCTTTAGTCCTGCTTTAGTCCTGGTTTAGACTCTCTTTGGTCCTGCTTTAGTCCTGGTTTAGACTCTCTTTAGTCCTGGTTTAGACTCTCTGTAGTCCTGCTTTAGTCCTGGTTTAGACTCTCTGTAGTCCTGCTTTAGTCCTGGTTTAGACTCTCTTTAGTCCTGGTTTAAACTGTCTTTAGTCCTGCTTTATTCCTGGTTTGGACTCTCTTTAGTCCTGCTTTAGTCCTGGTTTAGACTCTCTTTAGTCCTGCTTTAGTCCTGGTTTAGACTCTCTTTAGTCCTGCTTTAGTCCTGGTTTGGACTCTCTTTAGTCCTGCTTTAGTCCTGGTTTGGACTCTCTTTAGTCCTGCTTTAGTCCTGGTTCAGACTATCTTTAGTCCTGGTTTAGACTCTCTGTAGTCCTGCTTTAGTCCTGGTTTAGACTCTCTTTAGTCCTGCTTTAGTCCTGGTTTAGACTCTCTTTAGTCCTGGTTTAGACTCTCTTTAGTCCTGCTCAAGTCCTGGTTAGGACTCTCTTTAGTCCTGGTTTAGACTCTCTTTAGTTCTGCTTTAGTCCTGGTTTAGACTCTCTTTAGTCCTGCTTTAGTCCTGGTTTAGACTCTCTTTAGTCCTGCTTTAGTCCTGGTTTAGACTCTCTTTAGTCCTGCTTTAGTCCTGGTTTAGACTCTCTTTAGTCCTGGTTTAGACTCTCTTTAGTCCTGGTTTAGACTCTCTTTAGTCCTGCTTTTTGTCCTGGTTTAGACTCTCTTTAGTCCTGCTTTAGTCCTGGTTTGGACTCTCTTTAGTCCTGCTTTAGTCCTGGTTTAGACTCTCTTTAGTCCTGCTTTAGTCCTGGTTTAGACTCTCTTTAGTCCTGCTTTAGTCCTGGTTTAGACTCTCTTTAGTCCTGCTTTAGTCCTGGTTTAGACTGTCTTTAGTCCTGCTTTAGTCCTGGTTTAGACTCTCTTTAGTCCTGCTTTAGTCCTGGTTTAGACTCTCTTTAGTCCTGCTTTAGTCCTGGTTTAGACTCTCTTTAGTCCTGGTTTAGACTCTCTTTAGTCCTGCTATAGTCCTGGTTTAGACTTTCTTTAGTCCTGCTTTAGTCCTGGTTTAGACTGTCTTTAGTCCTGCTTTAGTCCTGGTTTAGACTCTCTTTAGTCCTGCGTTAGTCCTGGTTTAGACTCTCTTTAGTCCTGCTTTAGTCCTGGTTTAGACTCTCTTTAGTCCTGCTTTAGTCCTGGTTTGGACTCTCTTTAGTCCTGGTTTAGACTCTCTTTAGTCCTGCTTTAGTCCTGGTTTGGACTCTCTTTAGTCCTGCTTTAGTCCTGGTTTGGACTCTCTTTAGTCCTGCTTTAGTCCTGGTTTAGACTCTCTTTGGTCCTGCTTTAGTCCTGGTTTAGACTCTCTTTAGTCCTGGTTTAGACTCTCTGTAGTCCTGCTTTAGTCCTGGTTTAGACTCTCTTTAGTCCTGGTTTAAACTGTCTTTAGTCCTGCTTTATTCCTGGTTTGGACTCTCTTTAGTCCTGCTTTAGTCCTGGTTTAGACTCTCTTTAGTCCTGCTTTAGTACTGGTTTAGACTCTCTTTAGTCCTGCTTTAGTCCTGGTTTGGACTCTCTTTAGTCCTGCTTTAGTCCTGGTTTAGACTCTCTTTAGTCCTGCTTTAGTCCTGGTTCAGACTATCTTTAGTCCTGGTTTAGACTCTCTGTAGTCCTGCTTTAGTCCTGGTTTAGACTCTCTTTAGTCCTGCTTTAGTCCTGGTTTAGACTCTCTTTAGTCCTGGTTTAGACTCTCTTTAGTCCTGCTTAAGTCCTGGTTAGGACTCTCTTTAGTCCTGGTTTAGACTCTCTTTAGTTCTGCTTTAGTCCTGGTTTAGACTCTCTTTAGTCCTGCTTTAGTCCTGGTTTGGACTCTCTTTAGTCCTGCTTTAGTCCTGGTTTAGACTCTCTTTAGTCCTGCTTTAGTCCTGGTTTAGACTCTCTTTAGTCCTGGTTTAGACTCTCTTTAGTCCTGGTTTAGACTCTCTTTAGTCCTGCTTTTTGTCCTGGTTTAGACTCTCTTTAGTCCTGCTTTAGTCCTGGTTTGGACTCTCTTTTGTCCTGCTTTAGTCCTGGTTTAGACTCTCTTTAGTCCTGCTTTAGTCCTGGTTTAGACTCTCTTTAGTCCTGCTTTAGTCCTGGTTTAGACTCTCTTTAGTCCTGCTTTAGTCCTGGTTTAGACTGTCTTTAGTCCTGCTTTAGTCCTGGTTTAGACTCTCTTTAGTCCTGCTTTAGTCCTGGTTTAGACTCTCTTTAGTCCTGCTTTAGTCCTGGTTTAGACTCTCTTTAGTCCTGGTTTAGACTCTCTTTAGTCCTGCTATAGTCCTGGTTTGGTCTGTCTTTAGTCCTGCTTTAGTCCTGGTTTAGACTCTCTTTAGTCCTGCTTTAGTCCTGGTTTAGACTGTCTTTAGTCCTGCTTTAGTCCTGGTTTAGACTCTCTTTAGTCCTGCGTTAGTCCTGGTTTAGACTCTCTTTAGTCCTGGTTTAGTCTCTCTTTAGTCCTGCTTTAGTCCTGGTTTAGACTCTCTGTAGTCCTGCTTTAGTCCTGGTTTAGACTCTCTTTAGTCCTGCTTTAGTCCTGGTTTAGACTCTCTTTAGTCCTGGTTTAGACTCTCTTTAGTCCTGCTTTAGTCCTGGTTTGGACTCTCTTTAGTCCTGGTTTAGACTCTCTTTAGTCCTGCTTTAGTCCTGGTTTAGACTATCTTTAGTCCTGGTTTAGACTCTCTTTAGTCCTGCTTTAGTCCTGGTTTAGACTGTCTTTAGTCCTGCTTTAGTCCTGGTTTAGACTCTGTTTAGTCCTGCTTTAGTCCTGGTTTAGACTCTCTTTAGTCCTGCTTTAGTCCTGGTTTAGACTCTCTTTAGTCCTGCTTTAGTCCTGGTTTAGACTCTCTTTAGTCCTGGTTTAGACTCTCTTTAGTCCTGCTTTAGTCCTGGTTTAGACTCTCTTTAGTCCTGCTTTAGTCCTGGTTTAGACTCTCTTTAGTCCTGCTTTAGTCCTGGTTTAGACTCTCTTTATTCCTGGTTTAGACTCTCTTTAGTCCTGCTTTAGTCCTGGTTTAGACTCCCTTTAGTCCTGCTTTAGTCCTGGTTTAGACTCTCTTTAGTCCTGCTTCAGTCCTGGTTTAGACTCTCTTTAGTCCTGCTTTAGTTCTGGTTTAGACTCTCTTTAGTCCTGCTTTAGTCCTGGTTTAGACTCTCTTTAGTCCTGCTTTAGTCCTGGTTTAGACTCTCTTTAGTCCTGCTTTAGTCCTGGTTTAGACTCTCTTTAGTCCTGCTTTAGTCCTGGTTTAGACTCTCTTTAGTCCTGCTTTAGTCCTGGTTTAGACTCTCTTTAGTCCTAGTTTAGACTCTCTTTAGTCCTGCTTTAGTCCTGGTTTAGACTCTCTTTAGTCCTGGTTTAGACTCTCTTTAGTCCTGCTTTAGTCCTGGTTTAGACTCTCTTTAGTCCTGCTTTAGTCCTGGTTTAGACTCTCTTTAGTCCTGCTTTAGTCCTGGTTTAGACTCTCTTTAGTCCTGGTTTAGACTCTCTTTAGTCCTGCTTTAGTCCTGGTTTAGACTCCCTTTAGTCCTGCTTTAGTCCTGGTTTAGACTCTCTTTAGTCCTGCTTCAGTCCTGGTTTAGACTCTCTTTAGTCCTGCTTTAGTTCTGGTTTAGACTCTCTTTAGTCCTGCTTTAGTCCTGGTTTAGACTCTCTTTAGTCCTGCTTTAGTCCTGGTTTAGACTCTCTTTAGTCCTGCTTTAGTCCTGGTTTAGACTCTCTTTAGTCCTGCTTTAGTCCTGGTTTAGACTCTCTTTAGTCCTGCTTTAGTCCTGGTTTAGACTCTCTTTAGTCCTAGTTTAGACTCTCTTTAGTCCTGCTTTAGTCCTGGTTTAGACTCTCTTTAGTCCTGGTTTAGACTCTCTTTAGTCCTGCTTTAGTCCTGGTTTAGACTCTCTTTAGTCCTGCTTTAGTCCTGGTTTAGACTCTCTTTAGTCCTGCTTTAGTCCTGGTTTAGACTCTCTTTAGTCCTGGTTTAGACTCTCTTTAGTCCTGCTTCAGTCCTGGTTTAGACTCTCTTTAGTCCTGCTTTAGTCCTGGTTTAGACTCTCTTTAGTCCTGCTTTAGTCCTGGTTTAGACTCTCTTTAGTCCTGCTTTAGTCCTGGTTTAGACTCTCTTTAGTCCTGCTTTAGTCCTGGTTTAGACTCTCTTTAGTCCTGCTTTAGTCCTGGTTTAGACTCTCTTTAGTCCTGCTTTAGTCCTGGTTTAGACTCTCTTTAGTCCTGGTTTAGACTCTCTTTAGTCCTGGTTTAGACTCTCTT
Organism: Eucyclogobius newberryi; assembly: GCF_026437365.1. Taxonomy (NCBI): domain Eukaryota; kingdom Metazoa; phylum Chordata; class Actinopteri; order Gobiiformes; family Gobiidae; genus Eucyclogobius; species Eucyclogobius newberryi. The sequence goes on along the minus strand of NW_027316218.1, from coordinate 31,206 downwards.
TAGTCCTGCTTTAGTCCTGGTTTAGACTCTCTTTAGTCCTGCTTTAGTCCTGGTTTAGACTCTCTTTAGTCCTGCATTAGTCCTGGTTTAGACTCTCTTTAGTCCTGGTTTAGACTCTCTTTAGTCCTGCTTTAGTCCTGGTTTAGACTCTCTTTAGTCCTGGTTTAGACTCTCTTTAGTCCTGCTTTAGTCCTGGTTTAGACTCTCTTTAGTCCTGCATTAGTCCTGGTTTAGACTCTCTTTAGTCCTGGTTTAGACTCTCTTTAGTCCTGCTTCAGTCCTGGTTTAGACTCTCTTTAGTCCTGGTTTAGACTCTCTTTAGTCCTGCTTTAGTCCTGGTTTAGACTCTCTTTAGTCCTGGTTTAGACTCTCTTTAGTCCTGCTTTAGTCCTGGTTTAGACTCTCTTTAGTCCTGCATTAGTCCTGGTTTAGACTCTCTTTAGTCCTGGTTTAGACTCTCTTTAGTCCTGCTTTAGTCCTGGTTTAGACTCTCTTTAGTCCTGGTTTAGACTCTCTTTAGTCCTGCTTTAGTCCTGGTTTAGACTCTCTTTAGTCCTGCATTAGTCCTGGTTTAGACTCTCTTTAGTCCTGGTTTAGACTCTCTTTAGTCCTGCTTCAGTCCTGGTTTAGACTCTCTTTAGTCCTGGTTTAGACTCTCTTTAGTCCTGCATTAGTCCTGGTTTAGACTCTCTTTAGTCCTGGTTTAGACTCTCTTTAGTCCTGCTTTAGTCCTGGTTTAGACTCTCTTTAGTCCTGCTTTAGTCCTGGTTTGGACTCTCTTTAGTCCTGCTTTAGTCCTGGTTTAGACTCTCTTTAGTCCTGCTTCAGTCCTGGTTTAGACTCTCTTTAGTCCTGGTTTAGACTCTCTTTAGTCCTGCATTAGTCCTGGTTTAGACTCTCTTTAGTCCTGGTTTAGACTCTCTTTAGTCCTGCTTTAGTCCTGGTTTAGACTCTCTTTAGTCCTGCTTTAGTCCGACACATTTCCATCACAAACACGGATCTGACTCGTCACTGTCTTCTTATCTCTTTCCCATGATGCAGTGCGGCTGGAGCTCGGCTTTATCTGGACTTTATTGTCGTGAGATTTAGAAACTCTGAGGTTCAAACGCTCGAGACGAGATCAAAGATACGAGAGAAACACCCAGGATTTAAACTAAACCAGGACTAAACCAGGACTAAACCAGGACTAAACCAGGACTAAAGCAGGACTAAACCAGGACTAAAGCAGGACTATACCAGGGCTAAAGCTGGACTAAACCAGGACTAAAGCAGGACTAAACCAGGACTAAAGCAGGACTAAACCAGGACTAAAGCAGGACTAAACCAGGACTAAAGCAGGACTAAAGCAGCACTAAACCAGGACTAAAGCAGGACTAAACCAGGGCTAAAGCAGGACAAAACCAGGACTAAAGCAGGACTAAACCAGGGCTAAAGCAGGACTAAAGCAGGGCTAAAGCCGGACTAAACCAGGACTAAAGCAGGACTAAACCAGGACTAAAGCAGGACTAAAGCAGGACTAAACCAGGGCTAAAGCAGGACTAAACCAGGACTAAAGCAGGAGTAAACCAGGACTAAACCAGGACTAAAGCAGGACTAAACCACGACTAAACCAGAACTAAAGCAGGACTAAACCAGGACTAAACCAGGACTAAAGCAGGACTAAAGCAGAACTAAACCAGGACTAAAGCAGGACTAAACCAGGACTAAAGCAGGGCTAAAGCAGGACTAAACCAGGACTAAAGCAGGACTAAACCAGGACTAAAGCAGGACTAAAGAGAGTCTAAACCAGGACTAAAGCAGGACTAAAGCAGGACTAAACCAGGACTAAACCAGGACTAAAGCAGGACTAAACCAGGACTAAAGCAGGACTAAACCAGGACTAAAGCAGGACTAAAGCAGGACTAAAGCAGGACTAAAGCAGGACTAAACCAGGGCTAAAGCTGGACTAAAGCAGGGCTAAAGCAGGACTAAACCAGGACTAAAGCAGGACTAAAGAGAGTCTAAACCAGGACTAAAGCAGGACTAAACCAGGACTAAAGCAGGACTAAACCAGGACTAAAGCAGGACTAAACCAGGGCTAAAGCAGGACTAAACCAGGACTAAAGCAGGACTAAACCAGGACTAAAGCAGGACTAAAGCAGGACTAAACCAGGGCTAAAGCAGGACTAAAGCAGGGCTAAAGCCGGACTAAACCAGGACTAAAGCAGGACTAAACCAGGACTAAAGCAGGACTAAAGCAGGACTAAACCAGGGCTAAAGCAGGACTAAACCAGGACTAAAGCAGGACTAAACCAGGACTAAACCAGGACTAAAGCAGGACTAAACCAGGACTAAAGCAGGACTAAAGAGAGTCTAAACCAGGACTAAAGCAGGACTAAAGCAGGACTAAAGCAGGACTAAACCAGGACTAAAGCAGGACTAAACCAGGGCTAAAGCAGGACTAAACCAGGACTAAAGCAGGACTAAAGAGAGTCTAAACCAGGACTAAAGCAGGACTAAAGCAGGACTAAACCAGGACTAAACCAGGACTAAAGCAGGACTAAACCAGGGCTAAAGCAGGACTAAACCAGGACTAAAGCAGGACTAAAGAGAGTCTAAACCAGGACTAAAGCAGGACTAAACCAGGACTAAAGCAGGACTAAACCAGGGGTTAAGCAGGACTAAACCGGGACTAAACCAGGTCTAAACCAGGACTAAACCAGGACTAAACCAGGACTAAAGCAGGACTAAACCAGGACTAAACCAGGTCTAAACCAGGACTAAACCAGGACTAAACCAGGTCTAAACCAGGACTAAATCAGGGCTAAAGCAGGACTAAACCAGGACTAAAGCAGGACTAAACCAGGACTAAAGCAGGACTAAACCAGGGCTAAAGCAGGACTAAACCAGGACTAAAGCAGGACTAAACCAGGGCTAAAGTAGGACTAAACCAGGACTAAACCAGGTCTAAACCAGGACTAAACCAGGTCTAAACCAGGACTAAACCAGGACTAAATCAGGACTAAACCAGGACTAAACCAGGACTAAAGCAGGACTAAACCAGGGCTAAAGCAGGACTAAACCAGGACTAAACCAGGTCTAAACCAGGACTAAACCAGGTCTAAACCAGGACTAAACCAGGACTAAATCAGGTCTAAACCAGGACTAAATCAGGGCTAAACCAGGACTAAATCAGGACTAAACTAGGACTAAACCAGGGCTAAACCAGGACTAAACTAGGACTAAACCAGGACTAAACCAGGGCTAAACCAGGACTAAACCAGAACTAAACCAGGTCTAAACCAGGACTAAACCAGGACTAAACCAGGGCTAAACCAGGACTAAACCAGGACTAAACCAGGGCTAAACCAGGACTAAACCAGGACTAAACCAGGACTAAATCAGGACTAAACTAGGACTAAACCAGGGCTAAACCAGGACTAAACCAGGACTAAACCAGGACTAAACTAGGACTAAACTAGGACTAAACCAGGGCTAAACCAGGACTAAACTAGGACTAAACCAGGGCTAAACCAGGACTAAACCAGGACTAAATCAGGACTAAACCAGGACTAAACCAGGTCTAAACCAGGTCTAAACCAGGTCTAAACCAGGTCTAAACCAGGACTAAACCAGGACTAAATCAGGTCTAAACCAGGACTAAACCAGGACTAAATCAGTCTGTTTAATGATCTAAAGTTCTGCTCTGATAGTTCAAAGTTCCATTGGCATTTTCAGAATCAGAATCAGAAAAAGGTTTATTTAATTTAGCGCTGATGTGGGAAGGAATCAATCCAAAAGGGATGTGAGAGAGACGCCTGTCACCATGGCAACCTCAAATAAATATGGGAGTGTCTGGAGTGCTTTGTGTGTCTGTCATTTCTGTGATTTTAATGCATTTTCCTGTGAAGCTCTTTGTGTGATTATGTGTGAATGTGCTTCACATTTGTCAATTAACAAAGTCACAAACAGGAACAGCAACACAAACAACAAAACACTGAACAATGAATAGCTCCAGATATATAAAAAAAGAAAAAAGTAAAGTTAAAATAAAGTTAAAAATAGGCTTGATATGTACATAAATAGAATAAGTAGAGCAATAAGAAGTGACAGTGAGTGACAGGTGCTTAAGAAGTGTTCATGAGTCCAACAGCCGAGGGAGAGAAACTGTCCTGGTCCTGAGGGGAGTGGCCTCCTGCCTGAGGGGAGTGGCCTTATGCCTGAGGGGAGTGGCCTCCTGCCTGAGGGGAGTGGCCTTATGCCTGAGGGGAGTGGCCTCCTGCCTGAGGGGAGTGGCCTTCTGCCTGAAGGGAGTGGCCTTCTGCCTGAAGGGAGTGGCCTCCTGCCTGAAGGGAGTGGCCTCCTGCCTGAGGGGAGTGGCCTCCTGCCTGAGAGGAGTGGCCTCCTGCCTGAGGGGAGTGGCCTTATGCCTGAAGGGAGTGGCCTTCTGCCTGAAGGGAGTGGCCTTCTGCCTGAGGGGAGTGGCCTTATGCCTGAAGGGAGTGGCCTTCTGCCTGAGAGGAGTGGCCTTCTGCCTGAGGGGAGTGGCCTTCTGCCTGAAGGGAGTGGCCTCCTGCCTGAGGGGAGTGGCCTTCTGCCTGAAGGGAGTGGCCTCCTGCCTGAAGGGAGTGGCCTCCTGCCTGAGGGGAGTGGCCTTCTGCCTGAGAGGAGTGGCCTTCTGCCTGAGGGGAGTGGCCTTCTGCCTGAGAGGAGTGGCCTCCTGCCTGAAGGGAGTGGCCTTCTGCCTGAGAGGAGTGGCCTTCTGCCTGAGGGGAGTGGCCTTCTGCCTGAAGGGAGTGGCCTCCTGCCTGAGGGGAGTGGCCTTCTGCCTGAAGGGAGTGGCCTCCTGCCTGAGGGGAGTGGCCTTCTGCCTGAGAGGAGTGGCCTCCTGCCTGAGAGGAGTGGCCTCCTGCCTGAGGGGAGTGGCCTTCTGCCTGAGAGGAGTGGCCTTCTGCCTGAGGGGAGTGGCCTTCTGCCTGAGAGGAGTGGCCTCCTGCCTGAAGGGAGTGGCCTTCTGCCTGAGAGGAGTGGCCTTCTGCCTGAGGGGAGTGGCCTTCTGCCTGAAGGGAGTGGCCTCCTGCCTGAGGGGAGTGGCCTTCTGCCTGAAGGGAGTGGCCTCCTGCCTGAGGGGAGTGGCCTTCTGCCTGAGAGGAGTGGCCTCCTGCCTGAGAGGAGTGGCCTCCTGCCTGAGGGGAGTGGCCTTCTGCCTGAGAGGAGTGGCCTCCTGCCTGAGGGGAGTGGCCTCAGGCAGGAGGAGGGGGAGGAGTCTGTGTCTCTAACACTCGCTGTTGTTAATTAGACAGAGATTATTTTGTTTGAGCAAAACTCCAGCTCGAGTCTGAAAGCTCCAAGTGTGATTTAGAGCTCCATGTTTAGAGCTCCAGATTTAGAGCTCCATGTTTAGAGCTCCAGGTTTAGAGCTCCATGTTTAGAGCTCCAGATTTAGAGCTCCATGTTTAGAGCTCCAGGTTTAGAGCGCCATGTTTAGAGCTCCAGATTTAGAGCTCCATGTTTAGAGCTCCATGTTTAGAGCTCCAGGTTTAGAGCTCCATGTTTAGAGCTCCATGTTTAGAGCTCCATGTTTAGAGCTCCATGTTTAGAGCTCCAGATTTAGAGCTCCATGTTTAGAGCTCCAGGTTTAGAGCTCCAGATTTAGAGCTCCATGTTTAGAGCTCCATGTTTAGAGCTCCAGATTTAGAGCTCCAGGTTTAGAGCTCCATGTTTAGAGCTCCATGTTTAGAGCTCCCTGTTTAGAGCTCCATGTTTAGAGCTCCAGATTTAGAGCTCCATGTTTAGAGCTCAAGGTTTAGAGCTCCATGTTTAGAGCTCCAGGTTTAGAGCTCCATGTTTAGAGCTCCATGTTTAGAGCTCAAGGTTTAGAGCTCCATGTTTAGAGCTCCAGGTTTAGAGCTCCATGTTTAGAGCTCCATGTTTAGAGCTCCATGTTTAGAGCTCCAGGTTTAGAGCTCCATGTTTAGAGCTCCAGATTTAGAGCTCCATGTTTAGAGCTCCATGTTTAGAGCTCCAGGTTTAGAGCTCCAGGTTTAGAGCTCCATGTTTAGAGCTCCATGTTTAGAGCTCCAGGTTTAGAGCTCCATGTTTAGAGCTCCATGTTTAGAGCTCCATGTTTAGAGCTCCAGGTTTAGAGCTCCATGTTTAGAGCTCCATGTTTAGAGCTCCATGTTTAGAGCTCCAGGTTTAGAGCTCCATGTTTAGAGCTCCAGATTTAGAGCTCCATGTTTAGAGCTCCAGGTTTAGAGCTCCATGTGGAGAGCTCTATGTTTAGAGCTCCATGTTTAGAGCTCCAGGTTTAGAGCTCCATGTTTAGAGCTCCATGTTTAGAGCTCCATGTTTAGAGCTCCAGGTTTAGAGCTCCAGGTTTAGAGCTCCATGTTTAGAGCTCCAGGTTTAGAGCTCCAGGTTTAGAGCTCCATGTTTAGAGCTCCAGGTTTCCTGGTGTTCTCTCCCGTTCTCGTGTCTCGGTGTTTGAGTGACACGTTGAGTTCACGACCTTCGTCCGACTTCGACCTCTTTATGAAACATGAGACGAAGACGAGATAAATATTGTAAAGTAAAAACCAGCGCCAGGTCAAAGGTCACGAAGGAACGAGCCGCATTCTAAAGATGAAGGTCAAAAGTTCAGAGATGTTTAAGAGAAAAGAGACAAACCAGAACCAAGTCAGAACCAGGACTAAACCAGGTCTAAACCAGGTCTAAACCAGGTCTTAACCAGGACTAAACCAGGTCTAAACCAGGTCTAAACCAGGACTAAACCAGGACTAAACCAGGTCTAAACCAGGTCTAAACCAGGACTAAACCAGGACTAAACCAGGTCTAAACCAGGTTTGAACCAGGTCTAAACCAGGACTAAACCAGGTCTAAACCAGGTCTGAACCAGGACTAAACCAGGACAAAACCAGGTATAAACCAGGACTAAAACCAGGTCTAAACCAGGACTATACCAGGTCTAAACCAGGACTAAACCAGGACTAAACCAGGACTAAACCAGGACTAAACCAGGTCTAAACCAGGTCTAAACCCGGTCTAAACCAGGTCTAAACCCGGTCTTTCTCCCTGGTGGTGTGTGTCTTGAGTGCTTGATGCTCGTGTTGAACAAACACACTTGTCTCTCGCTGTGAGTCTCTATAAAACCAGCATCAATCGTGTCCCTGAAGGCGGCGCGATGTGTTTATGGTCCGGCGCTAACGCTCGGCCATAAATCTGAGACACGAGGCACAAATATCACAACAAGAACAAGAGTCGGACAAGGATTATGAGAGAGGAGAGAGGGCCAGGTTTAGGCCTGGTTTAGGCCTGGTTTAGACCTCGTTTAGTCCTGGTTTAGTCCTGGTTTAGTCCTGGTTTAGACCTGGTTTAGACCTGGTTTAGACCTGGTTTAGACCTGGTTTAGTCCTGGTTTAGGCCTGGTTTAGTCCTAGTTTAGACCTGGTTTTAGTCCTGGTTTAGTCCTGGTTTTAGTCCTGGTTTAGTCCACTGCACCAGAGGCTCTCACACGTCAGACACTGGAGTTCAGGACCACAGAGCGTCGTGCAGCTTCATCTTAAAGACAAAAAGCACTGGATCAAAGACAGAGAGAAGAAGATTCTGAACAGATGAAAAGATGAAGACAAGTCCAAAAGAACTTTCATCTTTAAAGACAAACCGAGGTTTAAGGTTCAGTTTAGCCGTAAAATACAACAGCATTTATATATTTGTAATAAACATGTTATACATGTTACATATTTGTAGTGCACATGTTATATATGTAATACACATGTTATATGTCATATCATGTTATATATTTGTATTAAACATGTTATATTTAATATACATGTTATATAGTAGAAAAAGCTTCAGTTGTTTCATCTGGACTCAGTTTGAAAAAATATATTATTTTTTCAAACTGAGTCCAGATGACTACAACTGAAGCTTTTTCTACTATGGAACACGCCTGGACGAATGAGGGATTACACCGACATACATGTTATATATGTAATAAACATGTTATACATGTTATATATATTTGTAATAAACATGTTATATATGTAATAAACATGTTATATATGTAATAAACATGTTATATATGTAATAAACATGTTATATATGTAATAAACATGTTATACATGTTATATATTGTAATAAACATGTTATATATGTAATAAACATGTTATATATGTAATAAACATGTTATATTTGTAATACACATGTTATATTTGTAATACACATGTTATATATGTAATTCACATGTTATATTTGTAATACACATGTTATATATGTAATTCACATGTTATATTTGTAATAAACATGTTCTATATGTAATTCACATGTTATATATGTAATACACATGTTATATATGTAATTCACATGTTATATATGTAATTCACATGTTATATATGTAATTCACATGTTATATATGTAATACACATGTTATATATGTAATACACATGTTATATATGTAATTCACATGTTATATATGTAATACACATGTTATATATGTAATTCACATGTTATATTTGTAATAAACATGTTATATATGTAATACACATGTTATATATGTAATACACATGTTATATATGTAATACACATGTTATATATGTAATACACATGTTATATATGTAATACACATGTTATATATGTAATACACATGTTATATATGTAATACACATGTTATATATGTAATACACATGTTATATATGTAATACACATGTTATATATGTAATGCATCAGCTCTGGTCATTCAGAAGATCAGGTACTCATCAGTGATGAGGATGTATATGGCCCATTACAGGGCTGAAGGAGGAACAAAGAAGATCAGCTTCAGGTGAAACTTTAAAGAGTGCGGAGCAAACTCAGGCTAGATCCACCGGGTCATAGTTTCCAGATGACATTGGCCCACATTGGTCGAAATTGGCTCACATTGGTCCACATTGGTCCACATTGGTCAAAATTGGCCCACATTGGCCAACATTGGTCCACATTGGCCCACATTGGTCCACATTGGTCCACATTGGCCCACATTGGTCCACATTGGCCCACATTGGTCCACATTGGTCCACATTGCTATTATTTTGTGTTTAATACATCTATTTTCCAAAAGCTAATATTTAGATGATTTTGTTCATGAAATAACAAAAGAGTTAATATTGTTACAGCCGACACTAGAATAAAAATATGATCTTATTTTAGAACAGGACGTAACCGTAGCAACGGCCCAAACAGCCTCATCTGAAATAATGGACTTCTGAGGAGGAAATGTTTTTGGATCATTTTGTGTCTGATGCAAAAGTGAGGAGGAGGAGGAAAGTCACATTTGTGCAGCTGAGATCAAGAAGGAAGTGACAACATTTAACTTTGGTTTAGTTCTGGTTTAGTCCTGGTTTAGTTCTGGTTTAGTCCTGGTTTAGTCCTGGTTTAGTCCTGGTTTAGTTCTGGTTTAGTCCTGGTTTAGTCCTGGTTTAGTCCTGGTTTGGACCTGGTTTAGTCCTGGTTTGGACCTGGTTTAAACCTGGTTTAGACCTGGTTTGGACCTTGTTTAGACCTGGTTTAGACCTGGTTTGGACCTGGTTTAGACCTGGTTTAGACCTGGTTTGGACCTGGTTTAGACCTGGTTTAGTCCTGGTTTGGACCTGGTTTAAACCTGGTTTAGACCTGGTTTGGACCTGGTTTGGACCTGGTTTGGACCTGGTTTAGACCTGGTTTGGACCTGGTTTAGACCTGGTTTGGACCTGGTTTAGTCCTGGTTTAGACCTGGTTTGGACCTGGTTTAGACCTGGTTTAGACCTGGTTTAGACCTGGTTTGGACCTGGTTTAGACCTGGTTTAGTCCTGGTTTGGACCTGGTTTAAACCTGGTTTAGACCTGGTTTGGACCTGGTTTGGACCTGGTTTGGACCTGGTTTAGACCTGGTTTGGACCTGGTTTAGACCTGGTTTGGACCTGGTTTAGTCCTGGTTTAGACCTGGATTGGACCTGGTTTAGACCTGGTTTGGACCTGGTTTAGACCTGGTTTGGACCTGGTTTAGACCTGGTTTGGACCCGGTTTAGACCTGGTTTAGACCTTGATCTTTCAGAAGTCGGTGAAAGTCGTCCACAGTAGCAAAGATGTTAATTAAAATCATTAATGCAAATAAAGGCTCATTTTTATCGACATTTGCCATTGATTGACACTTGCCTTTCACCGACGCCTGCGATCGATCGGAAATAAACAGATCGAAAAGGAAAAGGTGAAAGAGAGAGAGAAGAAGAGGGTCAGACACCAAGGAATTTGATTAACTGGTTATGGACAAGACTTTGTTTGAGAAAAGGAAAAGCTTCATCACAAATGAAACTGGTCTTTGAGTCTGTGAGTTCTACTGCGTCACCACAAGGAGGCGCTGCTTTAGTCCTGCTTTAGTCCTGCTTTAGTCCTGCTTTAGTCCTGCTTTAGGCCTGGTTTAGACCTGCTTTAGACCTGCTTTAGTCCTGCTTTAGTCCTGGTTTAGACCTGCTTTAGTCCTGCTTTAGTCCTGCTTTAGGCCTGCTTTAGTCCTGGTTTAGACCTGCTTTAGTCCTGCTTTAGACCTGCTTTAGTCCTGCTTTAGTCCTGCTTTAGTCCTGCTTTAGACCTGCTTTAGTCCTGGTTTAGACCTGCTTTAGACCTGCTTTAGTCCTGCTTTAGACCTGCTTTAGTCCTGCTTTAGTCCTGCTTTAGTCCTGCTTTAGTCCTGCTTTAGTCCTGGTTTAGACCTGCTTTAGACCTGCTTTAGTCCTGCTTTAGACCTGCTTTAGTCCTGCTTTAGACCTGCTTTAGACCTGCTTTAGTCCTGCTTTAGACCTGCTTTAGACCTGCTTTAGTCCTGCTTTAGTCCTGCTTTAGTCCTGTTTTAGACCTGCTTTAGTCCTGCTTTAGACCTGCTTTAGACCTGCTTTAGTCCTGCTTTAGTCCTGCTTTAGTCCTGTTTTAGACCTGCTTTAGTCCTGCTTTAGACCTGCTTTAGACCTGCTTTAGTCCTGCTTTAGACCTGCTTTAGACCTGCTTTAGTCCTGCTTTAGTCCTGCTTTAGACCTGCTTTAGACCTGCTTTAGTCCTGCTTTAGACCTGCTTTAGACCTGCTTTAGTCCTGCTTTAGTCCTGCTTTAGTCCTGCTTTAGACCTGCTTTAGTCCTGCTTTAGACCTGCTTTAGTCCTGCTTTAGTCCTGCTTTAGTCCTGTTTTAGACCTGCTTTAGTCCTGCTTTAGACCTGCTTTAGTCCTGCTTTAGACCTGCTTTAGACCTGCTTTAGTCCTGCTTTAGTCCTGCTTTAGACCTGCTTTAGTCCTGTTTTAGACCTGCTTTAGTCCTGCTTTAGACCTGCTTTAGACCTGCTTTAGACCTGCTTTAGACCTGCTTTAGTCCTGCTTTAGACCTGCTTTAGTCCTGCTTTAGTCCTGTTTTAGACCTGCTTTAGTCCTGCTTTAGACCTGCTTTAGACCTGCTTTAGACCTGCTTTAGACCTGCTTTAGTCCTGCTTTAGTCCTGCTTTAGACCTGCTTTAGTCCTGCTTTAGTCCTGCTTTAGACCTGCTTTAGTCCTGCTTTAGTCCAGCTTTAGGCCTGCTTTAGTGCTGCTTTAGTCCTGCTTTAGACCTGCTTTAGTCCTGCTTTAGTCCTGGTTTAGTCCTGCTTCATACCTGCTTTAGACCTGCTTTAGTCCTGGTTTAGACCTGCTTTAGACCTATTTTAGACCAACTTTAGTCCTGCTTTAGACCTGCTTTAGTCCTGCTTTAGTCCTGCTTTAGACCTGCTTTAGACCTGCTTTAGTCCTGCTTTAGTCCTGCTTTAGTCCTGCTTTAGACCTGCTTTAGACCTGCTTTAGACCTGCTTTAGACCTGCTTTAGTCCTGCTTTAGACCTGCTTTAGTCCTGCTTTAGACCTGCTTTAGACCTGCTTTAGACCTGCTTTAGTCCTGCTTTAGACCTGCTTTAGTCCTGCTTTAGACCTGCTTTAGACCTGCTTTAGTCCTGCTTTAGTCCAGCTTTAGTCCTGCTTTAGTCCTGCTTTAGACCTGCTTTAGTCCTGCTTTAGACCTGCTTTAGTCCTGCTTTAGACCTGCTTTAGTCCAGAACTTAACCAGGACTTAACCAGGTCGTAATCTGAATACATTTTAGACTAGACCAGGACTAAATTAGGACTATTCTTATTCTTTTTAAATAAACCAAAACGAGCTGGTTACATTTCAGTCTCTAAAGTCTCTAAAGTCTCTTAAGTCTCTTAAGTCTCTGAAGTCTCCGAAGTCTCTTAATTCTCTGAAGTCTCTAAAGTCTCTAAAGTCTCTGAAGTCTCTTAAGTCTCTTAAGTCTCTTAAGTCTCTGAAGTCTCTAAAGTCTCTAAAGTCTCTAAAGTCTCTTAAGTCTCTTAAGTCTCTAAAGTCTCTAAAGTCTCTGAAGTCTCTGAAGTCTCTTAAGTCTCTTAAGTCTCTTAAGTCTCTAAAGTCTCTAAAGTCTCTGAAGTCTCTGAAGTCTCTTAAGTCTCTTAAGTCTCTTAAGTCTCTAAAGTCTCTGAAATCTCTGAAGTCTCTAAAGTCTCTGAAGTCTCTGAAGTCTCTAAAGTCTCTGAAGTCTCTGAAGTCTGTTAAGTCTCTGAAGTCTCTAAAGTCTCTGAAGTCTCTAAAGTCTCTAAAGTCTCTAAAATCTCTGAAGTCTCTAAAGTCTCTGAAGTCTCTGAAGTCTGTTAAGTATCTGAAGTCTCTAAAGTCTCTAAAGTATCTAAAGTCTCTAAAGTCTCTGAAGTTTCTAAAGTCTCTAAAGTCTCTGAAGTCTCTAAAGTCTCTGAAGTCTCTTAAGTCTCTAAAGTCTCTAAAGTCTCTAAAATCTCTGAAGTCTCTAAATTCTCTAAAGTCTCTGAAGTCTCTTAAGTCTCTTAAGTCTCTAAAGTCTCTGAAGTCTCTAAAGTCTCTGAAGTCTCTAAAGTCTCTAAAATCTCTGAAGTCTCTAAAGTCTCTGAAGTCTCTGAAGTCTGTTAAGTCTCTAAAGTCTCTAAAGTCTCTGAAGTCTTTGAAGTCTGTTAAGTCTCTGAAGTCTATAAAGTCTCTGAAGTCTCTAAAGTCTCTGAAGTCTTTGAAGTCTGTTAAGTCTCTGAAGTCTATAAAGTCTCTTAAGTCTCTAAAGTCTCTAAAGTCTCTAAAATCTCTGAAGTCTCTAAATTCTCTAAAGTCTCTGAGGTCTCTTAAGTCTCTTAAGTCTCTAAAGTCTCTGAAGTCTCTAAAGTCTCTAAAATCTCTGAAGTCTCTAAAGTCTCTGAAGTCTCTGAAGTCTGTTAAGTCTCTAAAGTCTCTAAAGTCTCTGAAGTCTTTGAAGTCTGTTAAGTCTCTGAAGTCTCTGAAGTCTCTAGAATGAGTTTCAGATGAGTTTAATGGTCATTAAAAGAGACTTTCATATTTCAGCTTCACAAACGACAGATTAAATATGAATTCTGATAAAAACCTCGGCGTAATTAACTTCACCTTTTTATACGAATCCAATTTATTTCAGGAGATTTATCACATGTTTTGTTTGGGTCATTTTCAGGAAAAATGTGAAGGTCCCAAGAGTAAAATGAAGAATTATGTTTCTAATGAAGGAAAAACAGGATTAATTTAAACACATTATGAACAAATAGAATCATGAAAAACACAATTTAACTTTTGGATCAACTTCCTGTTCGTCAAACGCCCGAGAAACACACAAGAGGACATAAGACCATCTTTACACACAATGAGACACACACAAGACGACATAAGACCATCTTTACACACAATGAGACACACACAAGACGACATAAGACCATCTTTACACACAATGAGACACACACAAGACGACATAAGACCATCTTTACACACAATGAGACACACACAAGAGGACATAAGACCATCTTTACACACAATGAGACACACACAAGAGGACATAAGACCATCTTTACACACAATGAGACACACACAAGAGGACATAAGACCATCTTTACACACAATGAGACACACACAAGAGGACATAAGACCATCTTTACACACAATGAGACACACACAAGACGACATAAGACCATCTTTACACACAATGAGACACACACAAGACGACATAAGACCATCTTTACACACAATGAGACACACACAAGAGGACATAAGACCATCTTTACACACAATGAGACACACAAGACGACATAAGACCATCTTTACACACAATGAGACACACACAAGAGGACATAAGACCATCTTTACACACAATGAGACACACAAGACGACATAAGACCATCTTTACACACAATGAGACACACACAAGAGGACATAAGACCATCTTTACACACAATGAGACACACACAAGAGGACATAAGACCATCTTTACACACAATGAGACACACACAAGAGGACATAAGACCATCTTTACACACAATGAGACACACACAAGAGGACATAAGACCATCTTTACACACAATGAGACACACACAAGAGGACATAAGACCATCTTTACACACAATGAGACACACACAAGACGACATAAGACCATCTTTACACACAATGAGACACACACAAGAGGACATAAGACCATCTTTACACACAATGAGACACACACAAGAGGACATAAGACCATCTTTACACACAGTGAGACACACACAAGACGACATAAGACCATCTTTACACACAAAGAGACACACACAAGACGACATAAGACCATCTTTACACACAATGAGACACACACAAGAGGACATAAGACCATCTTTACACACAATGAGACACACACAAGAGGACATAAGACCATCTTTACACACAATGAGACACACACAAGAGGACATAAGACCATCTTTACACACAATGAGACACACACAAGAGGACATAAGACCATCTTTACACACAATGAGACACACACAAGAGGACATAAGACCATCTTTACACACAATGAGACACACACAAGACGACATAAGACCATCTTTACACACAATGAGACACACACAAGAGGACATAAGACCATCTTTACACACAATGAGACACACAAGACGACATAAGACCATCTTTACACACAATGAGACACACACAAGAGGACATAAGACCATCTTTACACACAATGAGACACACACAAGAGGACATAAGACCATCTTTACACACAATGAGACACACACAAGAGGACATAAGACCATCTTTACACACAATGAGACACACACAAGACGACATAAGACCATCTTTACACACAATGAGACACACACAAGACGACATAAGACCATCTTTACACACAATGAGACACACACAAGAGGACATAAGACCATCTTTACACACAATGAGACACACACAAGACGACATAAGACCATCTTTACACACAATGAGACACACACAAGAGGACATAAGACCATCTTTACACACAATGAGACACACACAAGAGGACATAAGACCATCTTTACGCACAATGAGACACACACAAGACGACATAAGACCATCTTTACACACAATGAGACACACACAAGACGACATAAGACCATCTTTACACACAATGAGACACACAAGACGACATAAGACCATCTTTACACACAATGAGACACACACAAGACGACATAAGACCATCTTTACACACAGTGAGACACACACAAGAGGACATAAGACCATCTTTACACACAATGAGACACACACAAGACGACATAAGACCATCTTTACACACAATGAGACACACACAAGAGGACATAAGACCATCTTTACACACAATGAGACACACACAAGAGGACATAAGACCATCTTTACACACAATGAGACACACACAAGACGACATAAGACCATCTTTACACACAATGAGACACACACAAGACGACATAAGACCATCTTTACACACAATGAGACACACACAAGACGACATAAGACCATCTTTACACACAATGAGACACACACAAGACGACATAAGAGCATCTTTACACACAATGAGACACACACAAGAGGACATAAGACCATCTTTACACACAATGAGACACACACAAGAGGACATAAGACCATCTTTACACACAATGAGACACACACAAGACGACATAAGACCATCTTTACACACAGTGAGACACACACAAGAGGACATAAGACCATCTTTACACACAATGAGACACACACAAGAGGACATAAGACCATCTTTACACACAATGAGACACATACAAATGTCTGGACATATTATTTAAAGTGATAATCACATTTAAAATAGAAGATTGAATTATATAAATGATTGTAGCTCTTTACGATGGTCCAACATCGAGAATTAAAATCAATGACCACTCTGCTAACTCTGGACAGAGGAGTCAGACAGGGCTGAGCTTGGTCTCTCCTCATGTTCGCTTTGTATTTTAACCTTTGGCCCAATTTATTAGACAATTAAAACCTGTTCACGTCGTTACAGTCGATGGGACAGAACATAAAAATGCAGATGATGTTTTATTGTAAAAAAAATATTCATTTGTCGTCATCTGAACTGACTCTTTTTCTACAATGGAACCCTCCTGGACGATTGAGGTATTACACCCACACACACCCCCTTCTGACCTTTAGACGGATCTAGCAGACTTTGGGGATGATGGGACGTGTCGGTTTGCGGTCGTGGGAATAATCCGTCTTTATTACGAGGCAGAATTTCTGTATTTCTGAGCGTGAGCAGACGTACAATGAGCCTGGACACGACTTTCAGGAACATGTCGCAAACGGCACAGAGAACCAGGCTAGCAAAGCTAGCTAGCTCCGCACCAGCCCCTGCGCGCCCGGGTACAGGCTCCGGGTCGGGTCGGGTACAGGCTCCGGGTCGGGTCGGGTACAGGCCCCGGGTCTGGGAGATTACTGACCACATTACAAAGACCCTTTGATCTCCTTTTTGATCAGTCTGTGGGCCTTTTTTTGCGTTCTGTCCTGTCGTGTAGAAAGGGTCGATAAAAAGAACTAGTGAAAAGCATCTTTTAATGTCAATGGAACGTCGAGTCCAAAATGGTTCAAGATATTGACAAAGATGAGAAAAGAAAAACACACACAGAGAGAGTTCTAACAGACTTGACTTTTCCTCCTACAGAGCAAACATAAGAGGGGCGTGGCCTTTGAACAGGGGCGTGGCCTTTGAACAGAGTTTGGAACACAAAGATAAAGATGTCAGATTTGTGCTGGACAAAGAACTATTAATGTAAGTGTGTAACTGTGATAAAAGTATTTGCTCCACCAGGAGGCGCTCTCACCTTCTACACTGAAGCTGCGGATCTGATGCAAACCACTCTGAGGAACCCTCGCTCTGACTGATCTTCTGTTTACATCACTGTCGATCTGGAGCAGGTACAAAACACACTTTGGACGTTTAACGCTCGTCGACTCAATGACTCACAATCTGTACACACGCTTCGGCCAAAAAGAAACAAAGGCAGAAAAAAGTAACGATTTACAGAACAAACTAAAGCTGTTGAAGCGAAACATGACGGAAACAAAGATCCTCAAATGCAACAGGAACTTAAAAAGACAAAGAGATGAATGACTTGAACTAGCAGGAAACAATAAAAACAAGCTCTTCACCCAACAAAGACAAAAAAGACCAAATTCACCAATTTATTAGCTCTCTCTCCTCCTCCCTCTCTCTCTCTCTCTCCTCCTCTCTCTCTCTCTCTCTCTCTCTCTCTCTTCAGGTCGTGGCTCTAATTGCTTTTCTTTGTGTGTTTTACTTCAGTCACATTTACAAACACGAGGCGTTCACTGACCGTCTGCCATTTGTGTTCCATTAAAAACACATCGACCGCTCTCTCTCCACCACTCTCTCTCTCTCTCTCTTTTTCTCTCCCTCTCTCCCCCTCTCTCTCTCTTTCTCTCTCTCCCCCTCCCTCTCTCCCCCTCTCTCTCTCCCCCTCTCTCTCCACAAAACGCCTAAATAAAAACATTTGGAGTCATTTTTCTGAAGGCGCGGGGGTACGAGGCACCTGCGGAGAACCGGCGCTGATTAAAAACACTTTGAAAAGAGCAACAAATGGGAAAACGTCCAGAGGTGAAAGGAACGCGTGATTTATAACAAATACTTTACACTTTACGACGGAAAACATACAAAAGCCAAAGATGAAATGATTTCTCAAAGTCTCATTTCTTCATCCGTTCTGGAGCCGCGGCGATCGTTTGCTAAGCCCCGCCCCTGAGCGTTACCGCGGTGATTATTTGAAACAGCTGTAAAAAGAAGCTCTAAATGACAAATAAACATGAAAAACAATGACATCGAATGAAAGGCACATTTCTCTTCTTCCTCACGATGTTCTATCTCTCATTGATGAGAAGTCGTTCTGCAAAGATGAACAATTATGATTCATGGACAATTCAAATAATTGTTGACTATAATCTGGACAAAACAGACTCTAAAACGCAACCGAAAAAACATTTTTAACAAACAAAGTGACGTTATTTACATCAAAATGTCCAAAAGAATAAACGAAAGCTGATTTTAATCAATGAAACAAATTATTCATAAATTAAAGCTTAGACTAAACCAAGACTAAATCAGGACTAAACCAGGACTAAACTAGGTCTCAGTACAATACGTGTCTGAAGCAGCAGTTCTCTGACAACAACCCCGCCTCTGTGTGGAGTGGGCTACGGCTTCTGACCAACTACAAGCCCAGAGCCCCCCCTGGGCTTGTAGTTGGCTCAATGACTCAATGACTCAACTCCTTCTACCGTACAGTCCACTGAGCGTCCGTGCTCACCGCGGCGTCGCCCTTGAGGCTCCTCGTGCCGGCGACGGCCGGGTATGGGCCCGACAATCCAGCGCCATCCATTTTCAGGTCTAAACCAGGTCTAAACTAGGTCTAAACCAGGACTAAACCAGCTCTAAACCAGGACTAAATCAGGACTAAACCAGGACTAAACCAGCTCTAAACCAGGACTAAACTAGGTCTAAACCAGGACTAAACCAGGACTAAACCTTGACTAAACCAGCTCTAAACCAGGTCTAAACCAGGACTAAACCAGCTCTAAACCAGGACTAAACCAGGACTAAACCAGGACTAAACCAGGTCTAAACCAGGTCTAAACCAGGACTAAACCAGGTCTAAACCAGGACTAAACCAGGACTAAACCAGGTCTAAACCAGGACTAAACCAGGACTAAACCAGGTCTTGTCTTTGTGGATCCAAAGAGTCAAATCTAAAATCCTGTTTGTTTCTGTTGAATCTGAACAGAAAGTGTTTTGTGTCTGAGGCTAAATTCTCCACATTAAGTCAGCATCAGGCGTGAACTGTGTCCAACAGAGAGCGTGCACGTGGAGCTGGGAGCGTGCACGACCGTGCACGTGGAGCAGAGAGCGTGCACGTGGAGCAGAGAGCGTGCACGTGGAGCAGAGAGCGTGCACGTGGAGCGTGCACGTGGAGCGGAGAGCGTGCACGTGGAGCAGAGAGCGTGCACGTGGAGCGTGCACGTGGAGCGGAGAGCGTGCACGTGGAGCAGAGAGCGTGCACGTGGAGCAGAGAGCGTGCACGTGGAGCGTGCACGTGGAGCAGAGAGCGTGCAGAGCATCCAGAGCATCAGACGCTTTGGCCGTGCGTAATAACAGTATAATAACAGTATAATAACTGAACAATAACAGTAATAACAGTAAGAAAGTTTCACATCTCGTCTTTGATGGATCAACAAACTATATATCAGAACCAGAACCAGTGTCAGAACCAGAACCAGAGAGAACACACAAACTGCAATGAAATGGTGAAGTCTCTTGTGTAAAACAAGACGTGTTCTTCACTGAACGATTGTGTTTTTGTTTGTTAAATGTTCATGTCGAGTTTATAGTTTCACATTATTAACATTCTGAACATAACGACTTTAATTATCGCTCCGTCTTTGTCCAGGCGTCGTTAGTGACGGTGTTTGACTCTGGAACATGAATACTTAAATACAAACCAGGTCTAAACCGGGTCCAAACCGGGTCTAAACAGGGTCTAAACCAGGACTAAACCAGGACTGGACTAAACCAGGTCTAAACCAGGTCTAAACCAGGACTAAACCAGGACTAAACCA
This sequence comes from Eucyclogobius newberryi, assembly GCF_026437365.1. Taxonomy (NCBI): domain Eukaryota; kingdom Metazoa; phylum Chordata; class Actinopteri; order Gobiiformes; family Gobiidae; genus Eucyclogobius; species Eucyclogobius newberryi. The sequence continues at coordinate 11,262 of NW_027316218.1, read as the reverse complement.
GGACTAAACCAGGTCTAAACCAGGACTAAACCAGGACTAAACCAGATCTAAACCAGGACTAAACCAGGTCTAAACCAGGACTAAACCGGGTCTAAACCAGGACTAAACCAGATCTAAACCAGGACTAAACCAGGTCTAAACCAGGACTAAACCGGGTCTAAACCAGATCTAAACCAGGACTAAACCAGGTCTAAACCAGGACTAAACCAGAACTAAACCAGGTCTAAACCAGGACTAAACCAGGACTAAACCAGGTCTAAACCAAGACTAAACCAGGTCTAAACCAGGACTAAACTTTGACTTTCCCTCTCTGATTTTCCTTGTAAAGTGCAGAGTTGCAGATTAAAGATAATTAGCGCGGCGGAGGTTAAACGCTAACACGAGATTAGCGTTGGCGCTAACGAGGCTAACAGCGGTTTGTACTGCGTTTGTGATAAAAGAAGTTCAGAACACGATAACGACGGCAGCGACGAACAAACTAATCATTTATATGATAGAGATCGTGTTCCATTGAGTCAGACATGGAAGGGGGGAGGAAGGAGGGAGGAAGGGGGGAGGAAGGAGGGAGGAAGGGGGAGGAAGGAGGGAGGAAGGGGGAGGATGGAGGGAGGAAGGGGGGAGGAAGGAGGGAGGAAGGGGGGAGGAAGGAGGGAGGAAGGGGGAGGAAGGAGGGAGGAAGGAGGGAGGAAGGGGGAGGATGGAGGGAGGATGGCGGGAGGAAGGAGGGAGGAAGGAGGGAGGAAGGAGGGAGGAAGGGGGAGGAGGAAGAGGGGAGGAAAGGGGGAGGAAGGGGGGAGGAAGGGGGAGGAAGGAGTGAAGAAGGGAGGGAGGAGGGAGGAAGGGGGGGAAGGAGGGAGGAAGGAGGGAGGAGGAAGAGGGGAGGAAGAAGGAGGAGGAAGGGGGAGAAGGGGGAGGAAAGGAGGAGGAAAAGGGGAGGAAGGGGGAAGAAGAGGGGAGGAAGGAGGGGGAGGAAGGGGGAGGGAGGAAGTGGGAAGAAGGAAGGAGGAGGAAGGGGGAGGAAACGAGGAGGAAGGGGGAGAGAGGAAGTGGGAGGAATTGGGAAGAAGGGGGAGGAAAGAAAGGGAAAGGGAGGAAAAGACAAAAGAAAAAGGGGGAGGAGCAAACAGGAATTTTAGGGAAATTCCTGAATCTCATTGTTTAAAATAAATAAATATGTAAATGAGTAAATTTGTGCTGTAAATCGATTAAAATGAATGAGATTAATCCCACTTCAGAAACATATGATTCGTCTCAATTAAGCACATTTCACGCTCACATTATCCACATTCTTTACACATAAAATTGCACAATATTAATATCACACGGCACATGTCCACCAGGGGGCGTGTCCACCAGGGGGCGGGTCCACCAGGGGGCGTGTCCATCAGGGGGTGTGTCCACCAGGGGACGTGTCTTACCTGTGAGAGTCCCAGGTAAATGGAGACGGTCTCAGAGATATACAGGAACCTCCCCTCTTTGTTCAGCGCGAAAACAAAGCCGTCCAGAGACTGAAACCCAAAACACACGAGAAACAGGTGAAACACTCCAGAGACTGAAACCCAAAACACACGAGAAACAGGTGAAACACTCCAGAGACTGAAACCCAAAACACAAGAGAAACAGGTAACATTCCAGAGACTGGAACCCAAAACACATGAGAAACAGGTGAAACACTCCAGAGACTGAAACCCAAAACACACAAGAAACAGGTGAAATACTCCAGAGACTGAAACCCAAAACACATGAGAAACAGATGAAACACTCCAGAGACTGAAACCCAAAACACACGAGAAACAGATGAAACACTCCAGAGACTGAAACCCAAAACACACGAGAAACAGATGAAACACTCCAGAGACTGAAACCCAAAACACACAAGAAACAGATGAAACACTCCAGAGACTGAAACCCAAAACAAACGAGAAACAGGTGAAACACTCCAGAGACTGAAACCCAAAACACACAAGAAACAGATGAAACACTCCAGAGACTGAAACCCAAAACACAGAGAAACAGATGAAACACTCCAGAGACTGAAACCCAAAACACATGAGAAACAGGTGAAACACTCCAGAGACTGAAACCCAAAACACACGAGAAACAGATGAAACACTCCAGAGACTGAAACCCAAAACACAAGAGAAACAGGTAAAATTCCAGAGACTGGAACCCAAAACACATGAGAAACAGGTGAAATACTCCAGAGACTGAAACCCAAAACACATGAGAAACAGATGAAACAATCCAGAGACTGAAACCCAAAACACACGAGAAACAGATGAAACACTCCAGAGACTGAAACCCAAAACACACGAGAAACAGATGAAACACTCCAGAGACTGAAACCCAAAACACACGGGAAACAGATGAAACACTCCAGAGACTGAAACCCAAAACACACGAGAAACAGATGAAACACTCCAGAGACTGAAACCCAAAACACACGAGAAACAGATGAAACACTCCAGAGACTGAAACCCAAAACAAACGAGGAACAGGTGAAACACTCCAGAGACTGAAACCCAAAACACATGAGAAACAGATGAAACACTCCAGAGACTGAAACCCAAAACACACGAGGAACATATGAAACACTCCAGAAACTGAAACCCAAAACACACAAGAAACAGATGAAACACTCCAGAGACTGAAACCCAAAACACACGAGAAACAGATGAAACACTCCAGAGACTGAAACCCAAAACACACAAGAAACAGATGAAACACTCCAGAGACTGAAACCCAAAACACACGAGAAACAGATGAAACACTCCAGAATCCCCCAGAATCCCCGGCGCTGGAACTCATTTACTTTGATGTCTTTATTCTTTTGATGCGATAGAAATGATTTATAGAAATAACTTCAGTTCGACTCAAAATGTGGATTTAAAACATCGATATTTCCCCAAAGAATCAAACACACATTTGTCTCCAGTTTATTTCTTATAAGTAAAAATCTGATCCAGGAAATTCCTATAACAACTCTCTGAAACTGTCTCTGAAACTGTCTCTGAAAATGTCTCTGAAACTGTCTCTGAAAATGTCTCTGAAACTGTCCTGAAACTGTCTGAAACTGTCTCTGAAACTGTCTCTGAAACTATCTTTGAAACTGTCTCTGAAACTGTCTGAAACTGTCTCTGAAACTGTCTCTGAAACTGTCCTGAAACTGTCTGAAACTGTCTCTGAAACTGTCTCTGAAACTATCTTTGAAACTGTCTGAAACTGTCTCTGAAAATGTCTCTGAAACTGTCTCTGAAACTGTCTCTGAAACTATCTTTGAAACTGTCTCTGAAACTGTCTCTGAAACTGTCTCTGAAACTGTCTGAAACTGTCTCTGAAACTGTCTCTGAAACTATCTGAAACTGTCTGAAACTGTCTCTGAAAATGTCTCTGAAACTGTCTCTGAAACTGTCTCTGAAACTGTCCTGAAACTGTCTGAAACTGTCTCTGAAACTGTCTCTGAAACTATCTTTGAAACTGTCTCTGAAACTGTCTGAAACTGTCTCTGAAACTGTCTCTGAAACTGTCTGAAACTGTCTCTGAAACTGTCCTGAAACTGTCTGAAACTGTCCCTGAAACTGTCTCTGAAACCGTCTCTAAAACCGTCTCTGAAACTGTCTCTGAAACTGTCTCTGAAACTGTCTGAAACTGTTTATGAAACTGTCTCTGAAACTGTCCTGAAACTGCCTCTGAAACTGTCCCTAAAACTGTCTCTGAAACTGTCTGAAACTGTCTCTGAAACCGTCTCTAAATCTGTCTCTGAAACTGTCTCTGAAACTGTCTGAAACTGTCTCTGAAACCGTCTCTGAAACTGTCTCTGAAACTGTCTGAAACTGTCTCTGAAACTGTCTCTGAAACTGTCTATGAAACTGTCTGAAACTGTCTCTGAAACTGTCTGAAACCGTCTCTAAAACCGTCTCTGAAACTGTCTCTGAAACTGTCTGAATCTGTCTCTGAAACTGTCTCTGAAACTGTCTCTGAAACTGTCTCTGAAACTGTCTGAAACTGTCTCTGAAACTGTCTCTGAAACTGTCTCTGAAACTTTCTCTAAAACTGTCTCTGAAACTGTCTCTGAAACTATCTTTGAAACTGTCTCTGAAACTGTCTCTGAAACTGTCTGAAACTGTCTCTGAAACTGTCCTGAAACTGTCTGAAACTGTCTCTGAAACTGTCTCCGAAACTATCTTTGAAACTGTCTCTGAAACTGTCTGAAACTGTCTCTGAAACTGTCCTGAAACTGTCTGAAACTGTCTCTGAAACTGTCTCTGAAACTATCTTTGAAACTGTCTCTGAAACTGTCTCTGAAACTGTCTGAAACTGTCTCTGAAACTGTCTCTGAAACTGTCTCTGAAACTGTCTGAAACTGTCTCTGAAACTGTCTCTGAAACTATCTGAAACTGTCTGAAACTGTCTCTGAAAATGTCTCTGAAACTATCTGAAACTGTCTGAAACTGTCTCTGAAACTGTCTCTGAAACCGTCTCTAAAACCGTCTCTGAAACTGTCTCTGAAACTGTCTCTGAAACTGTCTGAAACTGTTTATGAAACTGTCTCTGAAACTGTCCTGAAACTGTCTCTGAAACTGTCTCTAAAACTGTCTCTGAAACTGTCTGAAACTGTCTCTGAAACCGTCTCTAAAACTGTCTCTGAAACTGTCTCTGAAACTGTCTGAAACTGTCTCTGAAACCGTCTCTGAAACTGTCTCTGAAACTGTCTGAAACTGTCTCTGAAACTGTCCTGAAACTGTCTGAAACTGTCTCTGAAACTGTCTCTGAAACCGTCTCTAAAACCGTCTCTGAAACTGTCTCTGAAACTGTCTCTGAAACTGTCTGAAACTGTTTATGAAACTGTCTCTGAAACTGTCCCGAAACTGTCTCTGAAACTGTCTCTAAAACTGTCTCTGAAACTGTCTGAAACTGTCTCTGAAACCGTCTCTAAAACTGTCTCTGAAACTGTCTCTGAAACTGTCTGAAACTGTCTCTGAAACCGTCTCTGAAACTGTCTCTGAAACTGTCTGAAACTGTCTCTGAAACTGTCTCTGAAACTGTCTATGAAACTGTCTGAAACTGTCTCTGAAACTGTCTCTGAAACTGTCTGAAACCGTCTCTAAAACCGTCTCTGAAACTGTCTCTGAAACTGTCTGAAACTGTCTCTGAAACTGTCTCTGAAACTGTCTCTGAAACTGTCTCTGAAACTGTCTGAAACTGTCTCTGAAACTGTCTCTGAAACTGTCTCTGAAACTTTCTCTAAAACTGTCGCTGAAACTGTCTCTGAAACTATCTTTGAAACTGTCTCTGAAACTGTCTCTGAAACTGTCTCTGAAACTGTCTGAAACTGTCTCTGAAACTGTCTCTGAAACTATCTGAAACTGTCTGAAACTGTCTCTGTAAATGTCTCTGAAACTGTCTCTGAAACTGTCCTGAAACTGTCTGAAACTGTCTCTGAAACTGTCTCTGAAACTATCTTTGAAACTGGCTCTGAAACTGTCTGAAACTGTCTCTGAAACTGTCTCTGAAACTGTCCTGAAACTGTCTGAAACTGTCTCTGAAACTGTCTCTGAAACTATCTTTGAAACTGTCTCTGAAACTGTCTGAAACTGTCTCTGAAAATGTCTCTGAAACTGTCTCTGAAACTATCTTTGAAACTGTCTCTGAAACTGTCTCTGAAACTGTCTGAAACTGTCTCTGAAACTGTCTCTGAAACTATCTGAAACTGTCTGAAACTGTCTCTGAAACTGTCTCTGAAACTGTCTCTGAAACTGTCCTGAAACTGTCTGAAACTGTCTCTGAAACTGTCTCTGAAACTATCTTTGAAACTGTCTCTGAAACTGTCTGAAACTGTCTCTGAAACTGTCTCTGAAACTGTCTCTGAAACTGTCCAGAAACGGTCTGAAACTGTCCCTGAAACTGTCTCTGAAACCGTCTCTAAAACCGTCTCTGAAACTGTCTCTGAAACTGTCTCTGAAACTGTCTGAAACTGTTTATGAAACTGTCTCTGAAACTGTCCTGAAACTGTCTCTGAAACTGTCTCTAAAACTGTCTCTGAAACTGTCTGAAACTGTCTCTGAAACCGTCTCTAAATCTGTCTCTGAAACTGTCTCTGAAACTGTCTGAAACTGTCTCTGAAACCGTCTCTGAAACTGTCTCTGAAACTGTCTGAAACTGTCTCTGAAACTGTCTCTGAAACTGTCTATGAAACTGTCTGAAACTGTCTCTGAAACTGTCTCTGAAACTGTCTCCGAAACTGTCTGAAACCGTCTCTAAAACCGTCTCTGAAACTATCTTTGAAACTGTCTCTGAAACTGTCTCTGAAACTGTCTGAAACTGTCTCTGAAACTGTCTCTGAAACTATCTGAAACTGTCTGAAACTGTCTCTGTAAATGTCTCTGAAACTGTCTCTGAAACTGTCCTGAAACTGTCTCTGAAACTGTCTCTGAAACTATCTTTGAAACTGTCTCTGAAACTGTCTGAAACTGTCTCTGAAACTATCTTTGAAACTGTCTCTGAAACTGTCTGAAACTGTCTCTGAAACTGTCTCTGAAACTATCTTTGAAACTGTCTCTGAAACTGTCTTTGAAACTATCTTTGAAACTGTCTCTGAAACTGTCTGAAACTGTCTCTGAAAATGTCTCTGAAACTGTCTCTGAAACTGTCTCTGAAACTGTCTCTGAAACTATCTTTGAAACTGTCTCTGAAACTGTCTGAAACTGTCTCTGAAACTGTCTCTGAAACTGTCTCTGAAACTGTCCTGAAACTGGCTGAAACTGTCTCTGAAACTGTCTCTGAAACTATCTTTGAGACTGTCTCTGAAACTGTCTGAAACTGTCTGAAACTGTCTCTGAAACTGTCTCTGAAACCGTCTCTGAAACCGTCTCTAAAACCGTCTCCGAAACTGTCTCTGAAACTGTCTCTGAAACTGTCTGAAACTGTTTATGAAACTGTCTCTGAAACTGTCCTGAAACTGTCTGAAACTGTCTCTGAAACTGTCTCTGAAACTATCTTTAAAACTGTCTTTGAAACTGTCTGAAACTGTCTCTGAAACTGTCTCTGAAACTGTCTGAAACTGTCTCTGAAACCGTCTCTAAAACTGTCTCTGAAACTGTCTCTGAAACTGTCTGAAACTGTCTCTGAAACCGTCTCTGAAACTGTCTCTGAAACTGTCTCTGAAACTGTCTCTGAAACTGTCTCTGAAACTGTATGAAACTGTCTCTGAAACTGTCTCTGAAACTGTCTGAAACTGTCTCTAAAACTGTCTCTGAAACTGTCTATGAAACTGTCTCTGAAACTGTCTCTGAAACTGTCTCTGAAACTGTCTCTGAAACTGTCTGAAACTGTCTCTGAAACTGTCTCTGAAACTGTCTGAAACCGTCTCTAAAACTGTCTCTGAAACTGTCTCTGAAACTGTCTCTGAAACCGTCTCTGAAACCGTCTCTAAAACCGTCTCTGAAACTGTCTCTGAAACTGTCTCTGAAACTGTCTGAAACTGTCTCTGAAACTGTCTGAAACTGTCTCTGAAACCGTCTCTAAAACTGTCTCTGAAACTGTCTCTGAAACTGTCTCTGAAACTGTCTCTGAAACTGTCTCTGAAACTGTCTCTGAAACTGTTTGAAACCGTCTCTAAAACTGTCTGAAACTGTCCTGAAACTGTCTCTGAAACTGTCTCTGAAACTGTCTCTGAAACTGTCTCTGAAACCGTCTCTGAAACTGTCTGAAACTGTCTCTGAAACTGTCTCTGAAACTGTCTCTGAAACTGTCTGAAACTGTCTCTGAAACTGTCTCTGAAACTGTCTCTAAAACTGTCTCTGAAACTGTCTCTGAAACTGTCTATGAAACTGTCTCTGAAACCGTCTCTAAAACTGTCTCTGAAACTGTCTATGAAACTGTCTCTGAAACTATCTCTGAAACCGTCTCTGAAACTGTCTCTGAAACTGTCTGAAACTGTCTCTGAAACTGTCTCTGAAACTGTCTCTGAAACTGTCTGAAACTGTCTCTGAAACTGTCTCTGAAACTGTCTCTAAAACTGTCGCTGAAACTGTCTCTGAAACTATCTTTGAAACTGTCTCTGAAACTGTCTCTGAAACTGTCTCTGAAACCGTCTGAAACTGTCTCTGAAACTGTCTCTGAAACTATCTGAAACTGTCTGAAACTGTCTCTGTAAATGTCTCTGAAACTGTCTCTGAAACTGTCCTGAAACTGTCTGAAACTGTCTCTGAAACTGTCTCTGAAACTATCTTTGAAACTGGCTCTGAAACTGTCTGAAACTGTCTCTGAAACTGTCTCTGAAACTGTCCTGAAACTGTCTGAAACTGTCTCTGAAACTGTCTCTGAAACTATCTTTGAAACTGTCTCTGAAACTGTCTGAAACTGTCTCTGAAAATGTCTCTGAAACTGTCTCTGAAACTATCTTTGAAACTGTCTCTGAAACTGTCTCTGAAACTGTCTGAAACTGTCTCTGAAACTGTCTCTGAAACTATCTGAAACTGTCTGAAACTGTCTCTGAAACTGTCTCTGAAACTGTCTCTGAAACTGTCCTGAAACTGTCTGAAACTGTCTCTGAAACTGTCTCTGAAACTATCTTTGAAACTGTCTCTGAAACTGTCTGAAACTGTCTCTGAAACTGTCTCTGAAACTGTCTCTGAAACTGTCCAGAAACGGTCTGAAACTGTCCCTGAAACTGTCTCTGAAACCGTCTCTAAAACCGTCTCTGAAACTGTCTCTGAAACTGTCTCTGAAACTGTCCTGAAACTGTCTCTGAAACTGTCTCTGAAACTATCTTTGAAACTGTCTCTGAAACTGTCTGAAACTGTCTCTGAAACTATCTTTGAAACTGTCTCTGAAACTGTCTGAAACTGTCTCTGAAACTGTCTCTGAAACTATCTTTGAAACTGTCTCTGAAACTGTCTCTGAAACTATCTTTGAAACTGTCTCTGAAACTGTCTGAAACTGTCTCTGAAAATGTCTCTGAAACTGTCTCTGAAACTGTCTCTGAAACTGTCTCTGAAACTATCTTTGAAACTGTCTCTGAAACTGTCTGAAACTGTCTCTGAAACTGTCTCTGAAACTGTCTCTGAAACTGTCCTGAAACTGTCTGAAACTGTCTCTGAAACTGTCTCTGAAACTATCTTTGAAACTGTCTCTGAAACTCTCTGAAACTATCTTTGAAACTGTCTCTGAAACTGTCTGAAACTGTCTGAAACTGTCTCTGAAACTGTCTCTGAAACCGTCTCTGAAACCGTCTCTAAAACCGTCTCCGAAACTGTCTCTGAAACTGTCTCTGAAACTGTCTGAAACTGTTTATGAAACTGTCTCTGAAACTGTCCTGAAACTGTCTGAAACTGTCTCTGAAACTATCTTTGAAACTGTCTTTGAAACTGTCTGAAACTGTCTCTGAAACTGTCTCTGAAACTGTCTGAAACTGTCTCTGAAACCGTCTCTAAAACTGTCTCTGAAACTGTCTCTGAAACTGTCTGAAACTGTCTCTGAAACCGTCTCTGAAACTGTCTCTGAAACTGTCTCTGAAACTGTCTCTGAAACTGTCTGAAACTGTCTCTGAAACTGTCTCTGAAACTGTCTGAAACTGTCTCTAAAACTGTCTCTGAAACTGTCTATGAAACTGTCTCTGAAACTGTCTCTGAAACTGTCTCTGAAACTGTCTCTGAAACTGTCTGAAACTGTCTCTGAAACTGTCTCTGAAACTGTCTGAAACCGTCTCTAAAACTGTCTCTGAAACTGTCTCTGAAACTGTCTCTGAAACCGTCTCTGAAACCGTCTCTAAAACCGTCTCTGAAACTGTCTCTGAAACTGTCTCTGAAACTGTCTGAAACTGTCTCTGAAACTGTCTGAAACTGTCTCTGAAACCGTCTCTAAAACTGTCTCTGAAACTGTCTCTGAAACTGTCTCTGAAACTGTCTCTGAAACTGTCTCTGAAACTGTCTCTGAAACTGTTTGAAACCGTCTCTAAAACTGTCTGAAACTGTCCTGAAACTGTCTCTGAAACTGTCTCTGAAACTGTCTCTGAAACTGTCTCTGAAACCGTCTCTGAAACTGTCTGAAACTGTCTCTGAAACTGTCTCTGAAACTGTCTCTGAAACTGTCTGAAACTGTCTCTGAAACTGTCTCTGAAACTGTCTCTAAAACTGTCTCTGAAACTGTCTCTGAAACTGTCTATGAAACTGTCTCTGAAACCGTCTCTAAAACTGTCTCTGAAACTGTCTATGAAACTGTCTCTGAAACTATCTCTGAAACCGTCTCTGAAACTGTCTCTGAAACTGTCTGAAACTGTCTCTGAAACTGTCTCTGAAACTGTCTCTGAAACTGTCTGAAACTGTCTCTGAAACTGTCTCTGAAACTGTCTGAAACTGTCTCTGAAACTGTCTCTGAAACTGTCTCTGAAACTGTCTCTGAAACTGTCTGAAACTGTCTCTGAAACTGTCTCTGAAACTGTCTGAAACCGTCTCTAAAACTGTCTCTGAAACTGTCTCTGAAACTAACTTTGAAACTGTCTCTGAAACTGTCTCTGAAACTGTCTGAAACTGTCTCTGAAACTGTCTCTGAAACTGTCTCTGAAACCGTCTCTGAAACTGTCTGAAACTGTCTCTGAAACTGTCTCTGAAACTGTCTCTGAAACTGTCTGAAACCCGTCTCTAAAACTGTCTCTGAAACTGTCTCTGAAACTGTCTCTGAAACTGTCTATGAAACTGTCTCTGAAACTGTCTCTGAAACTGTTTTGGACATAGTTGAGGTGAATAAACGATAGTCCACATTCAGAATAGAGATAGTCTCTGTGAGGCACAGTCCAGTGGCTCCGTCCCTTCTTTTGATCGTTCTGTGCAGCGTCTCCGTATGTTCAGAGTCGTTCAAATGTGTCTCATGTAAATATAGAATGTCTCTTTTGGTCTTCTCTCTTTTGTCCTCTCTCTCTCTGGCACCAGCAGAGGAGGTGCTGACCTCCACCTCATGGTCACCTCTGGCACCAGCAGGAGGTGCTGACCTCCACCTCATGGTCACCACTGGCACCAGCAGGAGGTGCTGACCTCCACCTCATGGTCACCACTGGCACCAGCAGGAGTGCTGACCTCCACCTCATGGTCACCACTGGCACCAGCAGGAGGTGCTGACCTCCACCTCATGGTCACCACTGGCACCAGCAGGAGGTGCTGACCTCCACCTCATGGTCACCTCCGTCCAACGAACCAGAAGAAGCTTTGTGACCATAAACGATTAAAGTGTTTCATCTGGGGTGAAAGTTCATGTCTTAATTATGAT
>NW_027316217.1:0-35000 GCF_026437365.1 Eucyclogobius newberryi | reverse complement strand
TCTGTGCAGGAGCTCTGAGATGATCATGTTTTCTCTGTGCAGGAGCTCTGAGATGATCATGTTTTCTCTGTGCAGGAGCTCTGAGATGATCATGTTTTCTCTGTGCAGGAGCTCTGAGATGATCATGTTTTCTCTGTGCAGGAGCTCCGCGGTGGAGGAGTACAATGCTGAGAACCTCTCCTCCCTGTTTCTTGTCTTCACGTTGTTCTCCATGACCTGTTAGTGCCAACGCGAACCACAAGAGAGACAAACAGGCTGAAGCTTAGGAGGCCAGGAACCCATCCTGCACCTTTTTCAAAGTTCGCTTTTGATTTGCTACAATGGCAGAGACAGAGACAAGCGCGGCACATCCGGTGGATGAGGATGGTAAATCCACAGATAGTAAACCGGCAGAACCAGAGCAGACCATTGACAAGACGGCAGAGCAGCCAGAGGTCAACGACGTGGTCAACAGCAAAGACACTGTGAACAAGGAGGAAGTGGTGGTTGATGGAGAAGAGGCTGGAGCTTCAGCCAAGGCAGCTGAGGCCACAGCAGCAGAGGAGGGCGAGAAAGCTGACACCACCGAAGAAACCTCTACTGCAGAACACAAAACCTCACTACTGGACTCTTTCCTTCACAAGAGTGGTCTGGGAAAAGTCATGGGAGGAAGAAAGAAGAAAGAGCAGAGTACGGCAGCAGGAGCAGAGGAGAGCACCGCAGAGGGAGGTGACAAGGAGGGAGAGACAGGGGAGAAGAGTGAAGAGAAGAGTGGAGAGGAGGCAGAGGCAGCTGGTGAGGGTGAGGGAGCTGCAGAGAAGGAGGCAGAGAGCACAGAAAAGGATGAGGACAAAAAAGACAAGAGTAAAACCACAGACGCCAAGTCTACAGTCAGAGACTTCATCAGAAAACCTGTTGCCCGCATGTTCTCCCACCGTAGCACTGACAAGAAAGACATTTCAGAGCCCCAGAAACATGTGAAGGTCCGGTCCAAATCCCTGGATCGAATTGAAGATGCAGAGGGCCTGAACACCACAGATCTCAGCACAGAGGAGGGAGCAGCCGCTGGGGAAGCCGAGGACGAAGGAGAGCTCAAAGCCACCTCAGCTCAGGCTAAGCATATGAAGCGCTGGCATTCTTTTAAGAAGATGATGGCTCAGAAGACACACAAGAAGAGCAGCGGGGGAGGGGAGGAAGGGAGAGAGGAGGGCACAGAGGGAGAGGGTGGTGGCGACTCATCCACGCTGGACTCCAAAGAGTCCGGGCAGAAGACCTGGAAGCTGAAGCGCTCCTGGACCTTTCAAGGCCTCAAAAGAGACCCATCCATTGTTGGCATCAGCAGCAAGGCCAAAGGTTCAGACAAAGAGGGGACTGAGGGTACCAAAGGGGAGGAGGAAGCACAGGAGGCAGGAGGAGAAGGGGCCCAGGCCGAGGGAGCTGAGGGGCCCTGTGCAGAGGGAGGGGAGGAGAAGAGCGCCACAGCAGGGGTAGGAGCTGTCACACAACATGCCAATGAAATCTGGACCTCCTTCAAGAAACGAGTCACCCCCAAGTCCAAGCGCACAAACACAGAATGTCCCCCTGAGGAGGACGCTGCTGCAGGTAACTGTCCCTCACGGCTCAGATAGATGAAAAGCATCATCTTTTCTAAATTCAATATATATATATATATATATATATATATATATATATATATATATTTATATGTTTTAATATTTTGTTTTATATTGGCAGCAATGCAAATTGTTCATCATTCTGAAACCATGGATGTATTAAAATAACTGGATAGGTTAGTGGCCAGTCCATTGTTACTGTGGTGCAAACATTCTCTGCAGCCCAGAAAGCATATTTTCTACAGAGCAACGTAAAAACTAAGTTTAACTGATACTACAGCGCTCACAAAAGTCGGATTTTGTGGCAATTTTTGCTATATTCAAAATATATCAAATCAAACGCTTTTGATTTGACGTTTGCTGTACCAGCGCCTTACGTCATAAGGCGCTGGTACAGCTGGCAGCCCGGTGTAAACGCTCTCTCTTCTTTCTCACACTTATTGTGCTTTATCTCCTATATTTTGTAAATATAGTTAGTATATTTTTTCTATTTTACTGTACGATAGGGACAAACGCTGGAATAGTTTTTTTTAATTCAACTGTTTTTGACTTTTTTCGGCTGGATTTGAGCGTTTTTCGTTGCGTTCGTTGTGTTGTTGTGACGTGAGCTAGCTCCGAGCGAGCCCACCAGCCCCCCCCCGCGCCCTCCGGCCCCGCTAAAGTACGGCGTGTTGTCGGTACACGTTTATATACACGTTTATATGAAAGAGGAACTTCACGAACGATCGGGACACGCACTGGAATCGCTTTAAATTAACTTGTTTTGACTTTATTCGGCTGGATTGAGTGTTTTCGTTGTGTCGTTGCGATGTGTCTTGGCTCCGGCCCCGCCCCCCGGCCGGCGCCGTACCGCGTTTACACAAAGGAGGAACTAATGAAACTGCGGAGAACAGTCGTCTTACCCGGAGATCGTCACGTTATCCCGGCGGACATCCTAAGGAAAACGCAACGAAGCAGACGGGCTGGACGTAAACTCCGAGAGAAGAGAGGGACAAACAGGAAGTCGGTTCCCGCCGTAGTCATGGGTAACGTGAGGTCCCTTCAAAATAAAATGACGGAAATAGCGAGCCTCATGCGGTCCCAGAGGATTTATAGGGACAGCAGCGTCTTGATTTTCACAGAGACCTGGTTAACCGCAGAAATGCCAGACTCTATTGTAGGTTTGGACAATTTTCATCTGCTGCGGGCGGACAGAACGAGAGAATCCGGGAAGAAAAGAGGTGGAGGTCTGGCGGTGTATGTGAACACGAGCTGGTCCAAACCCGAACACTGCACAGTGAAGGAGCAGCTATGTAACAGGGATATTGAACTATTGGCTATTGGCATGAGGCCATATTATCTGCCCAGGGAGTTCTCACATGTGATTTTGATCGCAGTCTATGTGGCCCCGTCTGCCAATGCTGAAGATGCTTGTGAAGCACTGCTCTCCTGCACTTGTAGGCTGCAAACACAGCATCCACAGGCTCTCTTCCTCATCTCTGGTGACTTTAACCACGCTTCTCCCTCTTCTGTTCTACCAACATACACCCAGTATGTTACCTGCCCCACCAGAGAGAATAGAACATTGGACTTGTTTTTTGCCAACACCAAGGAGGCTTATTCTTCTTCCCCCCTCCCTCCCCTGGGCAGCTCGGACCACAACCATGTACATCTGAGGCCTGTGTATGAACCCATCGTGCGCAGGCAGCCTGTGGTGTCCCGTGAGGTGAGGATGTGGTCTGCTGAGAGCGAGGAGGCTCTGAGGGACTGCTTCAGCACCACTGTCTGGACTGAGCTTTATGACCCACATGGGGAGGACATCAACACCATCACAGAGTGCATCACGGACTACATCAACTTCTGTTTTGAGAACATTGTTCCCTCCCGGACGGTGCGGTGTTTTCCAAACAACAAGCCATGGATTAACCGTGAACTGAAGGCTCTGCTGAAGGAGAAGAAGAGAGCCTTCAGGTCAGGGAACAAGGAGGAGCTGAGGACTGTGCAGAAGGAGCTGAGGAGGAAGATCAGGCAGGCTGAGGCCGGCTACAGGAGGAGGATGGAGGAGCAGCTGCAGCAGAAGAACATTCAGGGAGTGTGGAGGAGCCTGAAAACCATCTCGGGCTTCAAAATCTCCCCTGCCCAGACAGAGGGGGATCTAGAGTGGGTGAATGATTTAAATGCTCACTTCTTGAGGTTTGATCGGTCACCCGCCCCTCCCCCTGCACAGCTGCATGCTCCCTCTTCCACAGCTGGACAATGCCCTGCATCTGTTACTCTTCGCTTATCTGCCCCGGACCATCAGCTCCCCACTTCGCCTGGACTCACCCATCCCCCCAGCACACGGTCCCCCTGCCAACCACTGACTGTCACAGCAGCACAGGTGAGGAGTGAGCTGAAGAGGATTAAAGTGAGGAAGGCAGCAGGACCTGATGGCATCAGCCCCAGGCTCCTTAAGTCCTGCGCAGATGAACTGTGTGGAGTTATGGAGCATGTCTTCAACATGAGCCTGAAGCTGAGGGTGGTATCACAGGTCTGGAAGACCTCCTGTCTGGTACCTGTGCCTAAGACACCGCGCCCCAAAGACCTCAACAGCTTCAGGCCGGTGGCTCTCACGTCCCACCTGATGAAGACACTGGAGCGGCTAGTCCTGGACCACCTCTGCTCCACCATGAGCTCAGCCATGGACCCGCTGCAGTTTGCATATCGGCCTGGCATCGGAGTGGAGGACGCCGTCATCTCCCTGCTGCACCGCTCTCTCTCTCACCTGGAAAAGCCTGGCAGCTCTGTGAGGATGCTGTTCTTCGATCTTTCCAGCGCCTTCAACACCATCCAGCCGCTGCTCCTGAGGGACAAGCTGGAGACGGCTGGTGTGGAGTATGACCTGGCAGAGTGGATCCTGGACTACCTCACAGACCGACCCCAGTTTGTGAGAGCCCGGAACTGTGTGTCTGACACTCGGACCTGCAGTGTGGGGGCGCCCCAGGGCACTGTCCTCGCGCCCTTTCTCTTCACCCTTTACACTGCAGACTTCAGACATGACACGGACAGCTGTGTCCTGCAGAAGTTCTCTGACGACTCTGCCATCATCGGACTCATCACAGACGATGATGTGGAGTACAGAGGACTGGAGCAGGACTTTGTGGAACCACCTCCTCATCAACGCGGGGAAGACCAAGGAGATGGTGGTGGATTTCCGCAGACGCCACCCCACTGCCCCCTCACCAGTGAACATCCAGGGACGGGACATTGAGAGAGTGGACTCATACAAGTACCTGGGTGTTCATCTGAACCACAAACTGGACTGGACTCATAACACAGACGCACTGTACAGGAAGAGCCAGAGTCGGCTCTACCTCCTGAGGAGACTCAGGTCTTTTGGAGTGACAGGGCCACTCCTGAAGACCTTCTCTGACTCTGTGGTGCATCAGCTCCTGTAGGTGTGGTCATCACAGAGGGAGAGGAAGAAGCTGGACAAATCTCCGTCCTGGGCTGTCCTCTGGACTCAGGAGGTGGGGGACAGGAGGGTCCTGGCTAGATTCACATCTATGCTGGACCATGAGTGTCACCCCCTGCAGGACACTCTCTCCGCTCTGGAGAGCAGCTTCAGTGAGAGACTGATCCACCCTCGATGTGTGAAGGAAAGGTTCCGTAGGTCTTTCCTTCCTGCTGCTGTCAGACTTTATAACAAAAACTGTTAGTACTGAACACTCGCAATACTGACCTAACCTAATACTGATGTGAAATTTTGTCATATGTGCAATTACTGTGAAATTCATGTGCAATCTATGTGCTGTCGTGACACATATTCATGTGCAATTACTGTCGGGATCACATGCAATGGTATTTATTTATTTATTTGTCTATGGGAGTTTTTATTTATTTATAGGAGATCTTCTACTGAAAGTGTTTTTCAGACTTCTTATAAGTGATCTGTTCTTCTGTATCTACCTCTGGATCTACCTGCGTTGCACCAATGAAATTTCCCCATGTGGGACAATAAAGGAATATCTTATATGGAGATAAGTTTGTTATCTTAAGTTCGGGAGCAGGACCACGCCCCTTCCTACGCCCCTTCCTGCGGCTACACTACTTAATCATCCAGATCACACACACCTGTGTTCGTGATTTTCGTGCACACGCTCCACGGCGGCGGGAGCCTCGCTCGAAAACACACTCGTTCCCGACCTTTCTATGGATCAACTCGACCTCGTTCCTTTCGATGCATCGGCCCAGCACAGGCGAGCCACACCGGGCCATCCTCCACTGGTGTCCCACTAGGACCGGTCCGGTCCCATCAGCCGTTCTCACAGGCTCAGCTCTCGCTCACGGCCAGGCTCCGGCGTCCCACCTCGCATCACTTCTGCTAGTCCGGTATTGAGATCACCGTGCGTCCTGTGCCCTCCTCCCAGCGCTCCGGTCTTTCCAGCGCCCGGGTCATCCCAGCGCTCATCCCGCGGCCTCGCTCGTTAAGCGCCCACCGCATGCGCTCGTCATTTCTCTCTACATTGACCGTCCGCGTGGACGGCGGCAGGTCTCCAGACCACGGCACCGTCATCAAATCATGATGTTTTAAACTTCTCTTTTGCGCTCACAATTCCCGTTAACTCTCGTTCCACTGCGGAGCGCGCTTTGCCCCGCCCACTTTCGCGGGCAGGAGCGGCTCCTCCAGGTAAAGTATTCCTCACCCTCGTCTCCTTTCTCCTCCGTCGTTTCCTTCCTCCTCCGTTGTCTCCTTCCTCCCGCACCGAGCTGCCCATCACCCAAGCCTTGGAGCCAGACTCTCTCACCTCTTTCAAGTAATTAATACACCTTACTCGCTCACCCCTCCCACATCGCTCAAAATAACAATAAATAAATACATACAACGTACGTATGTTTATTATAAAATAATAATGAAAACGTATATTTAAAAAAAAAAAAAAAAAAAAAAACTTACCCTATCATCTCTCCCCCCTCCGCTCCTTCCCCATCGTTAATCTTCTGGCACCGTGTCGCCAAGTTACATAGTTTTATCGCGTTGCCACGTTCCGGCAGGTTCTGCGTTTTATCCTCCGACACTGCGTTGCCAGGTTCTGCGTTTTATCCTCTAGCACTGCGTTGCCAGGTTCCTGCGGTTTATCCTCTGGCACTGCGTTGCCAGGTTCTGCGTTTTTATCCTCTGGCACTGCGTCGCCAGGTTCCTGCGTTTTATCCTCTGGCTACGTCGCCAGGTTCCTGCGTTTTATCCTCTGGCTCTGCGATGCCAGGTTCTAGCGGTTTATCCTCTGGCACTACGTCGCCAGGTTCCTGCGTTTTATCCTCTGGCACTGCGTCGCCAGGTTCCTGCGTTTTATCCTCTGGCACTGCGTCGCCAGGTTCCTGCGTTTTATCCTCTGGCTACGTCGCCAGTTTCCTGCGGTTTATCCTCTGGCTTGGCGTGCCAGGTTCCAGCATTTTATCCTCGAGCACTGCGTTGCCAAGTTCTAGTGTTTTATCCTCAAGCTCTGCGTTGCCAGGTTCCAGCATTTCATCCCGTTACCGCGTTTCGGCCTGACTCAAAGTTGCCAGCTTATAGCTTCGGTTACAGTCTTTACCAGGTTCTAACGTTTCCATCCTTGGGCACCGCGTTGCCACGTTCCCGCATTTTATCCTCGGGCACCGCGTTGCCACGTTCCCGCATTTTATCCTCGGGCGTTCCGTCATTTTATCCTCGGGCGTTCTGGCATCTTATCCTCGGGCACTGCGTTGCCACGTTCCGGCATTTTATCCTCTGGCACCGCGTTGTCACGTTCCGGCATTTTATCCTCGGGCACCGCGTTGCCACGTTCCGGCATTTTATCCTCTGGCACCGCGTTGTCACGTTCCGGCATTTTATCCTCGGGCACCGCGTTGCCACGTTCCGGCATTTTATCCTCGGGCGTTCCGGCATTTCATCCTCTGGCACCGCGTTGCCATGTTCCGGCATTTCATCCTCGGGCACCGCGTCGCCAGGTTCCGGCGTTTTATCCTCTGGCTTTACGTCGCCAGGTTCCAGCGTTTCATCTCTGGTTTTACGTCGCCAGGTTCCAGCGTTTCATCTCTGGTTTTACGTCGCCAGGTTCCAGCGTTTCATCTCTGGCTTTACGTCGCCAGGTTCTAGCGTTTCATCTCTGGGTTCACGTCGCCAGGTTCTAGCGTTTCATCTCTGGCTTTACGTCGCCAGGTTCTAGCGCTTTATCCTCTCGCTTTACGTCGCCAGGTTCCAGCCTCATTCCTTCCATTCCTTTTCCGGCGGTAATGCAACACTCAGATGCCAACCGCCATAAAACAACAACAACAACAACAACACAGTCTAAGGAATAAAGTCTGGCGGTAATGCAACACTCGGATGTCAACCGCCATAAAACAACAACAACAACAACATTCCTTTTCCTCCCGTCCTTTACCCTCGCTCTCGCTCACCCGCGCTCTCTTTCTCCCCCTTCCTCCTCCCTCCCTCTCGCCGGGTTCATGCCAGGCCCCGCTCTTATCCAGCGAAAGGTTGCACTTTTCTCTTCCTGGATCACTAGGCCTCACTTTTTCTCATTTATTTCTAAATTAAACCAAATCCGAACAAGTATGTCTCTTCTTCATGCCCCCTCTTTCATGCTCGCTCTCTACCCCCTCATGCTCTCTCCCCCAGGCACCGGGATGCCAGATCTCCTCCTCGTCCTCCCCCTAACCATGAGGAGCATGAAAGAGCCCCCTCTTTCATGCTCCCCCTTTTCTAACCCCCCCTCGGCACCGGGATGCCAGGTCGACTTTCTTTCCCCCCTTCTCCCCTCGGCACCGGGATGCCAGGTCTACATTCTTTCCCCCTTCGGCACCGGGATGCCAGGTCTACTTTCTTTTCCCCCTTCTCTCCTCGGCACCGGGATGCCAGGTCTACTTTCTTTCCCCCCTCGGCACCGGGATGCCAGGTCGACTGTCTTTCTCCCCTCGGCACCGGGATGCCAGGTCTACTTTATTTCCCCCCTCGGCACCGGGATGCCAGGTCTACTTTCTTTCCCCCCTCGGCACCGGGATGCCAGGTCGACTGTCTTTCTCCCCTCGGCACCGGGATGCCAGGTCGACTGTCTTTCTCCCCTCGGCACCGGGATGCCAGGTCGACTGTCTTTCTCCCCTCGGCACCGGGATGCCAGGTCTACTTTATTTCCCCCCTCAGCACCGGGATGCCAGGTCTACTTTATTTCCCCCCTCGGCACCGGGATGCCAGGTCTACTCTATTTCCCCCCTCGGCACCGGGATGCCAGGTCAACTTTCTGGTCAACCCCCCCCCCCTTTCCCCCCCGGCACCGGGATGCCATGTCTCCTCCTTCCGTGAGGTTCATGCAGCCTCTTCGCTCTTCCCTCATGCAGCCTCTTCGCTCTTCCCTCATGCAGCCTCTTCGCTCTTCCCTCATGCAGCCTCTTCGCTCTTCCCTCATGCAGCCTCTTCGCTCTTCCCTCATGCAGCCTCTTCGCTCTTCCCTCATGCAGCCTCTTCGCTCTTCCCTCCTGCAGCCTCTTCCCTCACGCAGCCTCTTCCCGCCTCTCATGCAGCCTCTTCCCGCCTCTTCCCTCATGCAGCCTCTTCCCTCATGCAGCCTCTTCCCTCATGCAGCCTCTTCCCTCATGCAGCCTCTTCCCTCATGCAGCCTCTTCCCTCATGCAGCCTCTTCCCTCATGCAGCCTCTTCCCTCATGCAGCCTCTTCCCTCATGCAGCCTCTTCCCTCATGCAGCCTCTTCTCTCATGCAGCCTCTTCCCTCATGCAGCCTCTTCCCTCATGCAGCCTCTTCCCTCCTGCAGCCTCTTCCTGTCTCTTCCCTCATGCAGCCTCTTCCCTCATGCAGCCTCTTCCCTCATGCAGCCTCTTCCCTCATGCAGCCTCTTCCTGTCTCTTCCCTCATGCAGCCTCTTCCCTCATGCAGCCTCTTCCCTCATGCAGCCTCTTCCCTCATGCAGCCTCTTCCCTCATGCAGCCTCTTCCCTCATGCAGCCTCTTCCCTCATGCAGCCTCTTCCCTCATGCAGCCTCTTCCCTCCTGCAGCCTCTTCCCTCACGCAGCCTCTTCCCGCCTCTCATGCAGCCTCTTCCCGTCTCTTCCCTCATGCCGCCTCTTCCCTCATGCTGCCTCTTCCCTCATGCCGCTTCCCCCTTCGGGCGCCGGGATGCCGCCTCTTCCCCCTTCGGGCGCCGGGATGCCGCCTCTTCCCCCTTCGGGCGCCGGTATGCCGCCTCTCCCCCCTTCGGGCACCGGGAGGCCGCCTCATCCCCCTTCGGGCACCGGGAGGCCGGTCCGCCATCTTTTGGAGTCCTCCAAACAGCAGCTGGTTATATCAACTTTACCATGCCGATCATTCCCTTGGGACAAGCCCTGCATCTCCCACCTCCCGACCCTAACGTCTTCGGTTCATCACTCCAAAGTGTCGTCATTCTCATCCAGTCCATCAAGTTCCTGCTGCACTTTGATACACCGTTCTATCAGCCGGTTTGGGGGTTCTTTAAGACCAACGCTATAAGGATTGCTGTCTTCCTGTCGGGCCATTCATGTTCATGGCCGTCCAGTCCGATGACCCTGTATCATCAACAAATACATTCAGAACATTTACCACCGAGGTGGAACATCATCGACCCCAGTTCCTCCAACCTCAGCTACCACGTTTCACACATAAGCTCCGCTTCAGGTGCTTCAGTCCTCCTAGACCATCCAGCTCCGTTAACGTTCCTTCCATCATGGCTTCGTTCTACCCTCACCACGTTTAACCTTAACTAATTACTTCCCATTCACCTTCGACTACCAGTCACATTGCAAGTACTCAAGCCTACCCGAGTGGCATCGACGTCTCTTCAGGCGCGTTCCCCTGCTCAGAGGCCGTCTTGTCCACAATAGTTCTCCTCACCCCGGCATCAAGGACCTCCAACCAACGCTTAAGTCTTCCCCTAAAACAGCAGGATTACTGTGGTAACACGATCTATTCCGAGCCCCTTTGCAATCCGTCCAGACCTTGTGCACTGGTCGTCAAGTGGCACTTCCCAGCAGGACTCAGGATCTGGTTCATCCTTTACTTAAAGTCGTTTCACGCCTGGTCCCCACATTTCCTACCAAACTTTTCCCACATTGGCGCTGCCACATCTGCCTCCAGTTAAGGCGTCGCTGACCGCCTCATTATATCGTGGAGCACTGGTTCTCCATGACTTTTCAGGTCTACACACACCATTACCTCCTCGTCCTCCATTCTGCCAATCCGCACTGCCTCGTTAAGCTTCTTTTGGGGGTATCAAGGCCCGGGAGCCTTCAGCCCTCATCGCAAGAAGACCCAAAACGGCATTAACTTCGTACATTCGTGTTGTTCATGTTTCTCCCCTGCCAATAAACACCTTGCATCGTATCTGGGGTCGTGGTCCTTGCTAGTGAACTTATCTTATCTTATACCTTTCCCCTCGGCCGGATCTGTTTTTCGCTGCCCCGCTCTAGTAACTCTGGCTCAGAGGTCAGAGTTCAGAGCGGTCACGTGCACCACCACTGGATGGACCTAGTCACTTAAGGCTAAACTGCTGACATGTCCTATTGACTTTTACAGACCCTGGGCTTGTCTGAAACCCATGAATAATTAGTGTTATTGTTATGTCTATAGCTGGAATCATTCCATCTTTCTTCTCTTAGCACAGCTGAGCTGAAGTTTAAGATCGATAAAAAAAGATAATGGAAAAAAATTTAAGTAAGGTCAAACAACGATGAGCAGTACGTTAAAACACTGCCCCTTACACGGTATAACATACTGCTCTCTATTGCTTATTTTACTTGGGCGGTCTGCACTTGTACCATGGTCTCACAAACTGAAAACAGTTATGATTCTGGCAAACCGTTCAGTGTTTTTTATAATTACTCGATGTTTTCCAAATGTTTTTAATTTTGTCCATCATCTCGATAAAAAATAATAATTACAATCCAGTTCTTGGGAATGTATATTT
Organism: Eucyclogobius newberryi; assembly: GCF_026437365.1. Classification (NCBI taxonomy): domain Eukaryota; kingdom Metazoa; phylum Chordata; class Actinopteri; order Gobiiformes; family Gobiidae; genus Eucyclogobius; species Eucyclogobius newberryi. The sequence goes on along the minus strand of NW_027316217.1, from coordinate 23,476 downwards.
CCAGTCAATGTCAAACATTCTGGGAACAATCCGTCAGCTTGATAACTTTGTCTTAGCGTCACAAAAAGTCCAGCCAATTGTTTGATCTACAAATGGTTCAGAACCAGCGTCATTGTAGTCAGGTCTTTTAGTGAAATAGGCCAGAACGATAAGGGTTTGACTGATTTGACTGATGCATATTCAGAAATAACACACTCCTGTTTGCATTAGGAATCTCATGACCATGTGATGGTTTCAAAATGTATTTGAGCTCTTGTGTTGTTGCATAATTGTCTGACTAGTGTTGTCATGACACTGACATTTCAAACTCTATTTAACACTAAGGAATAGGTTCAATTCTTTATACCAATTCTGATACCAAAATGATACCATGAATAAGATGTGTGTGGTGGTGGGTTTGATTCCCGGGCCAGACCAACATCACGTGACCTCTCTGGGTGGAGTCTACATGTCCTTCTTGACATAAACGTGTTAGGTCAAATTGGCAACTCTAAATTTCCCCTTGGGAAGGAATGTGAGAGTGAATGGTTGTCTGTTGTCTCTGTCTCTTAACCCTTCGACTGGCCCGTCCAGGGTGTACCCTGCCTAAGGATAGGCTGGGATAGTCTCCAATCACCTGCTACCCGCAAAGGTGGGAAAAGTGGTGAAAAATGAATGAATGATAGTAAAACCTCTTCGGTTTAGACTTTTTCTTGTCCTTGAGGGGATTTTTTTTCACAAATAGAGAACTCGTTTGACAGATGCAGACAAAAACAACAATAAAGGTTTACAATGAAGTGCACTAAACAGGGCTTGAGTAGTGTGATGGTCGAGGGAATCAGGCTTCTTCCAGATCGGGCCCTCCTGCTGCACCGCCGTCCTGAGGGCAGAGGGTGAGGTGTACAGCCGTCCTGAGGGCAGAGGGTGAGGTGTACAGCCATCCTGAGGGCAGAGGGGTGAGGTGTACAGCCGTCCTGAGGGCAAAGGGTGAGGTGTACAGCCGTCCTGAGGGCAGAGGGGTGAGGTGTACCGCCGTCCTGAGGGCAGAGGGGTGAGGTGTACAGCCGTCCTGAGGGCAGAGGGTGAGGTGTACAGCCGTCCCGAGGGCAGAGGGGTGAGGTGTACAGCCGTCCTGAGGGCAGAGGGGTGAGGTGTACAGCCGTCCTGAGGGCAGAGGGGTGAGGTGTACCGCCGTCCTGAGGGCAGAGGGGTGAGGTGTACCGCCGTCCTGAGAGCAGAGGGGTGAGGTGTACCTCCGTCCTGAGGGCAGAGGGGTGAAGTGTACTGCCGTCCTGAGGGCAGAGGGTGAGGTGTACAGCCGTCCTGAGGGCAGAGGGTGAGGTGTACAGCCGTCCTGAAGGCAGAGGGTGAGGTGTACAGCCGTCCTGAGGGCAGAGGGGTGAGGTGTACCGCCGTCCTGAGGGCAGAGGGGTGAAGTGTACCGCCGTCCTGAGGGCAGAGGGGTGAGGTGTACCGCCGTCCTGAGGGCAGAGGGTGAGGTGTACCTCCGTCCTGAGGGCAGAGGGTGAGGTGTACAGCCGTACTGAGGGCAGAGGGGTGAGGTGTACCGCCGTCCTGAGGGCAGAGGGTGAGGTGTACCGCTGTCCTGAGGGCAGAGGGTGAGGTGTACCTCCGTCCTGAGGGCAGAGGGTGAGGTGTACAGACGTCCTGAGGGCAGAGGGGTGAGGTGTACCGCCGTCCTGAGGGCAGAGGGTGAGGTGTACCGCCGTCCTGAGGGCAGCGGGTGAGGTGTACCTCCGTCCTGAGGGCAGAGGGTGAGGTGTACAGCCGTCCTGAGGGCAGAGGGTGAGGTGTACCTCCGTCCTGAGGGCAGAGGGTGAGGTGTACAGCCGTCCTGAGGGCAGAGGGTGAGGTGTACCTCCGTCCTGAGGGCAGAGGGGTGAGGTGTACAGCCGTCCTGAGGGCAGAGGGGTGAGGTTTTGAAGTAGTGAGTGAGTGGAGTCCTGTTCCATGGACAGTGCAATGCGTCCAATGGCCCGGTTGTTAATGTCTGCGCGGTGAAGTGTGGAGTGTCCAATGATTTTTGCAGCTGTGTTTGTTAAATTTGTGAGTTTGGTGCGATTGTTAACGCTGAGCATATTGATAAAATGGTTGGACAATGGCCTGGACAATGGATTGATACAGTAGGAGAAGAGAAGAGTCCAAACGCTCAGGTCGTGCTGTCGCAGCACAACATGCGCCATCTTGTCTATATTGACAATGGAATGCATTTTTTGACAAAAAATAACAGTTATATTTAATTAATATTTCCATGTAGTCCTTGTTCTGATGAAGATCAAGACTATTATGAAACTATTCAGAAAAGGTCAAATTGTCATGTGATTTATTTCATTTTTGATACTTGCTTGAAAGAGTGGTTTTATAACTAGCTTTTGTATAGATTAGTATCTAATTTTTAATTCCTCTGCCAACCCTATGTGTGTGTGTCTCTTCTGTTCTGTAGGTGAGGAGGGCAGCTCAGAAGAGGGCAAAGATGGAAAATCAGCAAAGGCAAAACGCTCCCATTTCGGCCGAGCAGTGTCGCTGAAAAACTTCATCCTACGAAAGGGCAAGTCTACCAGTGTGGACATGAGTGAAGGAGCTAAGGAGGAGGAGGGTGCCCCCGACGGAGAGGAGGCAGAGGCCAGTGCCGAGCCTGCTGCAGATGGCGAGGCTGCCCCCACAGCAGAGGGCAGCAATGCGCAGCCAACTGACAACGAGGCGCCAGCCAAGAGCCCGGCAGACGAGACGAAGACCTCGTCAGAGGAGAAGGCAGCAGAAGACACCCCTGTGAATAACTGTGAAAATGGCTGCTCCAACGGCACCGACGACAGCGCACACAATCACCACGAGGATGACACCACTGCCAGTCCCGTCAAAAAGAGCAAGGTGGCTGGAGACAACGCCAAGATTATAAACACCACCGCGTCCTCCAACAGTGGTGAGTCCAAGCCGCTCCACCTGGACACCAGCAGGGAGAGCAGTAACCATACTTACAGCCTCCACCAAGTGGCAGGTGACAGGGGGCAGGGGGGGTCAGACAATGGTCAAGACAGCCCAGATGAGGAGATGGGAAATAGAAAGGGAGAGATACAAGAAGCAGCTGTAGCCATAGTTCAGAATGTGATGTCAGCTGCTGCAGATCAGTTAGAGAGAGAGCTGTGCACATCCAACGGTCACAAGTAAGTCCCTCCATTAGCAGCACACTTGGCTGGGTTTATGGGTGGCACCAGGTCTGCACTGTGGAGGAGCAGAGCTGGTGCTGTAGAGAATAACCCAAACACCTAACAGACAAAAAGATTTTCACTTTGTAGCAGATTGGTACCGTCCAAAAATATCTCCAATGTCTTAAGTGAACCGTACTGGTCTATTTAAGCAATCTACAGTGGACCATGAGAGGTCTAGCTTCAAAAGCGGTAGGGCTTGCTTTTGGCTCCTGGAACTCTTTTGAGCGAGATGAGAACACAGCCTCGTGTAAAGATGAAATGTCAAAAAGCAGATATATACAGAAAATAATAATTTCGCACCAAACGCTGACTTGATCTTGGGATGAACTGCTGTTTCCAGTGATGACAACAAAGCTAGCGCATGTTAGCATCAGCTGTTTCCTGTTTATCGACGCACAACACTCACTCAAAAGATCATATTTTCAGTGCATAATGCATATAATATTATCCAACCAAATGCATTAAATAAAGATATGTTAAAAAGCAAGGTAGAGGCTCAGAGATGTGCAAAAACAAAATGCAGAAAAAACTGACGATAAACCAAAAGTTGTTTCTTGTTTGAACTATAAGCTATGTCTTTTTGTGAATTGCTGGGATTGGCACTATGATTAAAAAGTTTAATTTAGGTATGATTCAGATTTGATTTACTAAGAAATAATTGGTTATGTTTGGTGGCGTCAGCTCCCCCCATAGCAGACCCCTGCAAGTCAGGACTTTGGCATGGAAATGTATTCCGCCATTAACAGAACCCTTTCAGTAACTGGTCTGGGGGGTGAGGGCGAGTCACAATGTGGCTCCCTCAGACCAGCACCGTGCCCTCCAAACCTACTGCTGTGGTTTGTAACTTGGGTCACTCTAAGTCAAAGATGTGGATTTTTGGTTACTACCACAAAACTGAAAGACTGAAAAACTCTAACCATTTAAGAAATATAGGCTCCATCTTTGGAAATAGAAAATGTGAAGATGGGTCCTGAGGCACTGCCCACTGCTCCTGACAGTTTGCCCTCACTGAAAGGCGGCTCAAATGCGGAGGATATGTCTCTACGGGCACAATAAAGTACACCGGCACCTGTCTATCCGCCGCCTTGGTCCACATAGATAGCCATGTAGGAGTTCTGTGATTGAGCACAGACACTGTAGCCATGGCATCTACATGGCATCACTAGACTGGGTGTAGCGTAGACATTCATAGACATAAAACTCCGGTTTGCTAACCAGAGTTACGTCAAATTAAAGGTTCCATCACATACCAATGGTGAAGCCAATCCACATACAGTAGTATATAACATTTTATGATATTTATGTTATATTTATGAGGTAGTGTCACTAGAGTGCTCTCAATGCAATTGGAGACCAACGTTGCAAAATTGTCTCTTTCTCTGAGCTGGTTCAGTTCACGTTCACAGTATACTTTTATCAATTGAATAAAATGTCCAGAAAGACTCCCCATCACATGTAGAGCTGCTGCATACATAATCAGCCAAAGGAATGAAGGAATGTATCGCGGATCTGATCACACAAACAAACTTGGAGTGGGACTTTTTCATTCTTTGACTTTTTTCCCCAACCTGCCTCACATGTGCATAACCTGCCTCACATGTGCATAACCTGCCTCACATGTGCATAACCTGCCCCGCATGTGCATAACCTGCCTCACATAAGCATAACCTGCCTCACATAAGCATAACCTGCCTCACATGTGCATAACCTGCCTCACATAAGCATAACCTGCCTCACATGTGCATAACCTGCCCCACATGTGCATAACCTGCCTCACATAAGCATAACCTGCCTCACATAAGCATAACCTGCCTCACATGTGCATAACCTGCCTCACATGTGCATAACCTGCCTCACATATGCATAACCTGCCCCACATGTGCATAACCTGCCTCACATGTGCATAACCTGCCCCACATGTGCATAACCTGCTTCACATGTGCATAACCTGCCCCACATGTTCACAACCTCCCCCGCATGTGCATAACCTTCCTCACATGTGCATAACCTGCCCCACATGTGCATAACCTGCCTCACATGTGCACAACCTGCCCCACATGTGCATAACCTGCCCCACATGTACACAACCTCCCCCACATGTGCATAACCTGCCCCACATGTACACAACATCCCCCACATGTGCATAACCTGCCTCACATGTGCATAACCTGCCCCACATGTGCACAACCTGCCCCACATGTGCATAACCTGCCCCACATGTGCATAACCTGCCTCACATGTGCATAACCTGCCCCACATGTGCATAACCTGCCCCACATGTGCATAACCTGCCCCACACGTGCATAACCTGCCCCACATGTGCACAACCTGCCCCACATGTGCATAACCTACCTCACATGTGCATAACCTGCCCCACATGTGCATAACCTGCCTCACATGTGCATAACCTGCCCCACATGTGCACAACCTTCCCCACATGTGCATAACCTGCCCCACATGTGCACAACCTGCCCCACATGTGCATAACCTGCCTCACATGTGCATAACCTGCCCCACATGTGCATAACCTGCCCCACATGTGCACAACCTGCACCACATGTACACAACCTCCCCCACATGTGCATAACCTGCCCCACATGTACACAACCTCCCCCACATGTGCATAACCTGCCTCACATGTGCACAACCTGCCTCACATGTGCACAACCTGCCCCATATGTGCATAACCTGCCACACACGTGCATAACCTGCACCACATGTACACAACCTCCCCCACATGTGCATAACCTGCCACACACGTGCATAACCTGCCCCACATGTGCACAACCTGCCCCACATGTGCATAACCTGCCCCACATGTGCATAACCTGCCCCACATGTGCATAACCTGCCCCACACGTGCATAACCTGCCCCACATGTGCACAACCTGCCCCACATGTGCATAACCTGCCTCACATGTGCATAATCTGCCCCACATGTGCATAACCTGCCCCACATGTGCACAACCTGTCCCACATGTGCATAACCTGCCTCACATGTGCACAACCTGCCTCACATGTGCATAACCTGCCCCACATGTGCACAACCTGCCCCACATGTGTTGTTTACTATGACACTTTACACATTGTTAATCAAAGACATAATTGGGTGGGACTTGAACCCACTTCATAAAGGTAAAAAAAGGACTCTCAGACCGATCTAACCACTCTGCCACATCATCTTTAATGACCTGGTGTTGCCGTCACATCCAAACACATCATTATTGGACCAATAACTTGTGCAAACCACTCTTGACCTCGGACACACGATCCAAAGCGAGATCTCGTCCTTTAACAAGTTCCCGAGCACAACATTGTTTAAAGTTTGTAAACGTGCGTAAGCTGTTTTAAGAGGTTCCAGCGCCAACTGCAATTCACTTCCATGTGTCACTAAATCATTGAGTGTTCAGTGTGTTTAGTGACACAGCGACACGTCGTGGTCAACTACGTGCACTGATGACGTTTACTCAAAAAGGGCTGTCGAGACTTGGAAGTGAATTGCTCTCCAGGTTTGTGCTGTGGCCTTTTATAACACTTTTATAACACTTTTATAACACTTTTATTACGCTTCTACAGACTTTATTCTTCAGCGATGACACAGGGAACATTAAAGGACCAGATCTCACTTTTGATAACACGTCCAACACTAAGAGTGGTTTTCACAAGTTATGGATACTACAGAGACGGCAAATGGTGGTTAGGTGTGATTGTGTATGTATGTATATATATATATATATATATATATATATATATATATATATATAGTTAAAAAAAAAGAAACTAAAATCTTTCTTGGGGCCCGATTAAAACATGCCTGAGGACCATATTTTGCCCCTGGGGCCACAAATGCCCAGGTCTGGGTCAGAGGCCCACCCACTTATTCTTTTGTCTAAAGTGTCATAATAAATTACACTTTTTTGAAAATAATCACTGGAAACGGTGATATATTTCTGCTCGACCGTCAGTAATTATAATTAAACCTTGAGCTGCTCCTGTTACTTCACATATTTCTGTGTCATTTGTCTTATTGTCGACACAGGAGTTTCATTCTGAGCCTCACATGCAGCGAGGCTCATTTCCTGGTTTTGTTCCACTCTCTGGTTTTCTTGCGTTCACAATTCAAATGAACCGACCAACTTTTCCATCCAGACCAGAGTTGGTCTTCTTCGGCCCAGATCAGAGTTTGATTGTGTATTTACAATTACCCAAACAAACTGGACGATCCAGGCTAATGGATCCTGTTTTAAATGAAAAGTGTACTGTGAATGCACCTTTAGTTTTACTATTATCATCCTGAACAAAACACCAAAAGATTCACACACACTCAACAATAACTTTAGTCCAATGTTAAAAGCTTCTGGCTCTGGAGTTCTAGCCGAGTTGCTAAGTGACCGAAGCCTGAACATGGAACACACTGAGCAGATGCCACAATGGATCAGATGGTTCATAAAGCTCTGCTAATCATTTCTAAGCAGACTAATAGCACCCATGAGGCTGCATTAAACTCATCTTTAATACTCTTATTATTTCAGATGTTTAGTGATTGCAGGATTGAGTTTCTTGGGGAGGACATAGTGAGGCAGAGACAGCAGCACCAGCTCCACATGTGAAAACCCTGTTCTCTGTGTTATGTTCATGTCATTCTGCCTCTTTTAATCCTTATTTTCTGTTATATCGTTCACCAGACAAAAAGGCGGAAAACGTGTGAGGAACACAAAGAGGATTAATACAGCCTGGGATCCACTGAGCACCTCCCAGAAGCCCCCGTCCTGCCCTCTCCTTATCCTTTTCTGCCGTCCCCCTGCCCCTCCTCCCCCAAGCCTCCGTCCCCCTGCCCCTCCTCCTCCGAGCCTCCGTCCCCCTGCCCCTCCTCCCCCGAGCCTCCGTCCCCTGCCCCTCCTCCTCCGAGCCTCCGTCCCCCTGCCCGTCCTCACCCTGAGCCTCCGTCCCCCTGCCCGTCCTCACCCTGAGCCTCCGTCCCCCTGCCCATCCTCACCCTGAGCGTCCGTCCCCCTGCCCGTCCTCACCCTGAGCCTCCGTCCCCCTGCCCATCCTCACCCTGACCGTCCGTCCCCCTGCCCGTCCTCACCCTGAGCCTCCGTCCCCCTGCCCATCCTCACCCTGAGCCTCCGTCCCCCTGCACAGAGCTCTGACTGAGCGTCCACACTCATGCTGTCCCATTCACACACAATAACCACGTGTTAACAGTCACAGTGTGAGATGCAATTAACATAGACAAAAAATATATATGATCATTTCTGACAAAGCAATAATTTAGATCTTTCTTATTTGTAACAGACCATTTTGTTTTCTGTGACATTTTATATTGTCTTGAAGATAGAAAAAAAAGAATACGACTGCAGCCTCGTTGTGGCCTGCGCTCTGCGTCTGCAGACTGTTAGTTTGGTAGAACCCCTGCCCCCTCCTTCCCCATGTGAGCCCCGTAGGACTGCAGGACCATGTGAGCCCCGTAGGACTGCGGGACCATGTGAGCCCCGTAGGACTGCGGGACCATGTGAGCCCCGTAGGACTGCGGGACCTGTGAGCCCCGTAGGACTGCGGGACCGCGTGAGCCCAGTAGGTCTGCAGGACCATGTGAGCCCCGTAGGACTGCGGGACCGCGTGAGCCCCGTAGGACTGCGGGACCTGTGAGCCCCGTAGGACTGCGGGACCTGTGAGCCCCGTAGGACTGCGGGACCATGTGAGCCCCGTAGGACTGCGGGACCATGTGAGCCCCGTAGGACTGCGGGACCTGTGAGCCCCGTAGGACTGCGGCACCGCGTGAGCCCCGTAGGACTGCGGGACCATGGACTGCCACCTTCTCTGCACTATCTCCAACTGTATCATGTTCTAGATCGTTCTGTGTACATGAGGAAACAAAGAATCCGTCCAAATGTTTTCTTCTTTACTTTGTATTCTCTCATTTTGTAAAAAAAAAAGAAAAAAACTCTCCCATGTTCTACAGTCCCATGTTCTACAGTCCCATGTTCTACAGTCCCATGTTCTGTTCTTTCAATATTAATGATGATGTTTTATTGCTTCAGGTTTTCATATGTTGATAGCAAACTGTCGAGACAAAAAATAAAGATTCAAATCTAACAACTAATGTCAGGTGGTCGTGCTCTTCCTGTGTGTTTGTGTGTGAGTGTGTGTGTGTGTGTGTGTGTCTGTGTGTGTGTCTGTGTGTTGTGTGTGTATGTGTGTGTGTGTGTTGTGTGTGTGTGTGTGTTGTGTGTGTGTGTTGTTTGTGTGTGTGTGTGTGTGTGTGTGTTGTGTGTGTGTGTGTGTGTGTGTTGTGCTTCAATCTGGAACATTCCCAATGTCTTTGAAAACTGCGGTCATAAAGCCTCTCCTAAAGAAGAGCAGTCTTGATGCCGCAGTACTGAGTCATTACCGGCCCATCTCTAATCTGCCATTTTTGGGCAAAGTCCTTGAAAAGGTTGTTTACCAACAGCTCACAGATTTCCTCTTAATAAACAACTCATTTGATGTTTTTCAGTCAGGTTTTAGACCTCATCACAGCACTGAGACTGCTCTTGTCAAGGTGACAAATGACATCCGCCTGAACACTGACACGGGCAAAGCCTCAGTCTTAATTCTGTTAGATCTGAGTGCTGCTTTTGACACTGTCGATCATGGGATCCTCTTACAGAGACTAGAGGACTGGGTGGGCATCACTGGCACTGCCCTAAACTGGTTAACGTCCTATCTGGAAGACAGGAAGTACTTTGTTGAAATTGGTAGCTGTGTCTCAGACCACATGACCCTGACCTGTGGAGTGCCCCAAGGGTCAGTCCTGGGTTCCCTTCTGTTCAACCTCTACATGCTGCCGTTAGGTCAGTTGATACGCAGTGAAAATGTGTCCTATCACAATTATGCAGACGACACTCAGATCTATGTTTCACTATCGGCAGGTGACTATGGACCAGTAGATTCACTCTGTCACTGCATCCAACAGATCAGTGTGTGGATGCAAAACAACTTTCTCCAGCTGAACTCAGACAAGACTGAAATAATCGTTTTTGGCCCACAGAAACAAAGAGAAAGTGTTAGCGGTCACCTCCAGAGTCTCGCTCTAAAACCTACAAACCAAATTAGAAATCTGGGGGTAATAATGGACTCAGACTTGAACTTTAATAGCCACGTCAAATCAATAACATCAGCAGCTTTTTACCATCTAAAAAACATTGCCAAAATCAAAAATATAGTGTTAAAACCAGATTTAGAGAGACTTATCCACGCGTTTGTCTCCAGTAGATTAGACTACTGTAACGGCCTGCTCACTGGCCTCTCCAAACGAGCTGTAAAACAGCTGCAGTACATCCAGAACGCTGCTGCTCGGGTCCTGACCAGAACCAGGAAGTATGAGCACATTAGTCCTGTTCTCAGGTATCTGCACTGGCTCCCTGTGGCTCAGAGAATAGACTTTAAAGCAGCTCTGCTTGTGTACAAGTCTCTCCATGGCCTAGCACCAAAGTACATCTTGGATATGTTAGTGCCATATGAACCATCTCGGACTCTGAAGACCTCAGGGACCGGCCTCTTGCTGGTGCCCAGAGTCAGGACAAAACATGGGGAATCTGCGTTTCAGTTTTATGCAGCTAAAATCTGGAACAGTCTTCCTGAAGATGTGAGACAGGCTTCTACTCTGACAATGTTCAAATCTAAGCTAAAAACAGTTTTGTTTAGCTGCGCATATGACTGAAAGGATTTTTTCTTTGCACTCTTCTCTTTTGTTTGTGATTTTATTAGTTTAGAAAATCAGTTGGATTGATATTTTTTAATTTAGTTAATTTTATTGTATTTCTGTTTCTGTAATTTCTTTGTGATTTGAATGCATTTTTCCTGCTGTGAAGCACTTTGAATTGCCTTGTGTATGAAATGTGCTCTACAAATAAACTTGCCTTGCCTTGCCTTGTGTGTGTGTGTGTGTGTGTTTGTGTGTGTGTGAGTGTGTGTGTGAGTGTGTGTGTGTGAGTGTGTGTGTGTGTGTGTGTGTGAGTGTGTGTGTGAGTGTGTGTGTGTGAGTGTTGTGTGTGTGTGTGTGTGTGTGTGTGTGTGTGTGTGTGTGTGTGTGTGTGTGTGTGTGTGTGAGTGTTGTGTGTGTGTGTGTGTGTGTGTGTGTGTGTGTGTGAGTGTGTGTGTGTGAGTGGAAGCAGCTTTGTGCTTGAACATCATTGGACACTGTGTAATCTGCTTCATAATCCCATCTCTTTACATAACACTGTAATGAGTATTAAACACACACACACACCTGCACACACACATGCACGTGCACACACATGCACACACACATGCATGTGCACACACACACATGCACGCGCACACACACACACGTACACACACACACACACACACGTGCACACATACATGCACATGCACGTGCACACACACACACAAATGTGCACACACTGTTGTTGTTCTGTTCTGCATTTCCCGACTGAATAAGTGATGATGACATGGTATGTTCTCCTCCAAACCATTATAAACCATTATAAACCAATATAAACCAGTATAAACCAGTATAAACCAATTTAAACCAGTATAAACCAGTATAAACCAATATAAACCAGTATAAACCAGTATAAACCAGTATAAACCAATATAAACCAGTATAAACCAGTATAAACCAATATAAACCAATATAAACCAGTATAAACCAGTATAAACCAGTATAAACCAATATAAACCAGTATAAACCAGTATAAACCAATATAAACCAGTATAAACCAGTATAAACCAGTATAAACCAATACAAACCAGTATAAACCAATATAAACCAGTATAAACCAGTATAAACCAATATAAACCAGTATAAACCAGTATAAACCAATATAAACCAATACAAACCAATACAAACCAATACAAACCAGTATAAACCAGTATAAACCAATACAAACCAGTATAAACCAGTATAAACCAGAATAAACCAGTATAAACCAGTCCAAAACGATAACAGCCGTTTCCTCACAGGACTTAAGGAGGAAAATAATACTACAAAGCACTGACTCTGTAAAGAGGACTGAGCCAGGGTTGTGCTTGGTCTCCTCTTTTGTTCACTTTGTACTTGGAACCACCAAAACCACCCACAATATTAGACATAATATTATAGACATTACATACATATATAGACATAGACATTATAGTTCCTGCTACTCAAAGAAACATCGAACAGAAGATTAGACGATGATCAGACGATCTCATCAAATCTCTGAAGCTAAGCAAGGATGGGCCTGGTTAGTACTTGGATGGGATACTGCTGGAATGCCAGGTGCCACAGTACTGCAGTAGTGCGGTAGTACAGTAGTACAGTACTGCAGTACAGTAGTGTATAGTGTTCTTGTGCAGCGCAGTGTGGAAATGAGCCCGTGAATGTAGCATGTATGTTCATTAACATGCACTAGTACTAGCAAGTACTAGATAGAAAAAATATACAGATAAAATACATAAATAAATAAATATGTGTTTAAGTATGACATAAAATTGTTATTTATAATATTATAAGTTTAAAGTGCAAAGGGGGAGTTCAAGAACCCTGGGAAAGAAACTGTCCCTCAGTTTGCTGTTACTCGTAGTAAACCACCTGTATTGTTGTGATTTTGTCATATTCTGAGATTAATCCCAGTTTCTCCATTGAAATTATTATGTTCCACTTCAGTTTTGCCTTTTTGCCTTTTTTCTTTGTTTATGCTACAGACTTTTCAAGGGTCATTGTTTAGAACGTGAGGGTCACGTCAGACTTCCTCTGATTCAAACACCCTGTTGCCAGTGTCATACTACATTCATCTGTGAATAATTAGTATAATCTCTATTGACAGCAGATGGAGGAACAGGGCTGAGCTTTGGGACTAAAGCAGGAGGGAGTCCCCGGGGGCCGTGGGGGGCCTCAGATGCACAGACAGACAGCCCATAATTCCATAGTGACAGTTAGAAAAAGCAGCATGTCTCCACTGAACAGATCAATGGATTACTACATTCACACACAGACACGCACACAAACACGCACACAAACATGCACACGCACAAACAGAGCAGTAGGCACCAGTGTCCTGTAGAGGGCGCCACATATAACGATAAGAAAGGTGTGTTGGAATGATGGGTAAGAAAAGTGTCAGCCCCTGACACTTTGACCTGGCGAGGGACTTTTTCAAATTGTATCAGGGGCCAGAAAATCGCGAAAATTATGTAGTAAACAATGATGGATTTGTTAGTGAGTGGTATCGAAACTTAGAGTGAGCTGTAATTTTGAGATCCTGTGAAAAGATATTGAAAGACAGCTCAGTAGCGCCACCTCAAAATGAATGAACATGGGACTAAATGGAGCCCGACGCCAAAATTTTTTCACAATAGTTCATGTGAGGACGTGTAAAAAGTGTTGGATCAAACGCGGCGCTGAGAAAAGTGCCTCTGGTTGTACTTTTGGTGTCTCCTCCAACAGTTTTCATCCAAAACACTTTAATTCTGGTCACAAGACACAAAACACACGAGCAATGAGATGCTTTACATTAGGAGCAGATACTTTCTGGTGTGGTCTTGTGAATTTTAAACCAAATCGCAATTTTCTGACAATTTTAGAATTTTTATTTGAAATTGGTGATAGAACGTTTGTGAAGACTTCAAAGCTGAATGTACTGTGTCATGGAATGAGACATACACCGATGCTATTCCTTAACACACAGAAAACACAATTCAACTTAGAATATGAAACGACACAGAAATATCAGACGTTTGTGTGGCAAGCTTGGGAGAAAACGCCGGGACTGATCACGCAGGCTGTTGTAAGTAGCCTGGTGACCCTCCTGCGTCTCACGCCGTTTTTTCTCATGCTGGTTGGTTTTATTAGAAATCATTGAATAGGCGGGTCACATTTCTCATTGATCAGCTTCACATCAAGGCACTTGTCTTTTACAACAGTTGGTAGAGATAAAGCCTTGGGTAATGTTTATCTAACTCCCCTGGGCTCTTGCACCCCTCCCTAGGATAAACATTCCGTTGCTTTACGACACCTTCACAAACAAATGCTGTCACACACCCGTTTTTCTCTTAGACTAATGATGCAGATAATATATCACTATTATGCAGATAAAATACATCACAGAAATATAATCATATATTCACATTTTATCACATAAAGATATGTGTTCCACCGGCCCAGAGAAAGAATCTCACGGCGTGATCCTGTCGGAGGAGAAGAGGTGATGCAGCACTGGGTAGCGCTCGTGAGGTGTGAAATGAAATGCAGCGTCGCTAGGAACGGAAATAAGAGCAGCGATCAGATCGGCCCGATTCGATTAGCTTGAAAGTGACATAAGAGAGCAGAAAGCGGGGGGAGGAAACAGAGCGTGCACGGATGAAGCAGAACAGTGTATTTCAGATTATACGGATGAGCTGCAGACACTGAGGGCCGAGATGGAGGTGATGGGGGCCCAGCTGATGACGCTGCAGATGGAGAACAATATGAAAAGAAATATCCTGGACTTGGACCCAACCTCAGACTTGTGCTTGGCTCCCAGAAGCAGAGGAAGGAGACGATGCGGAAAGTATTCAGGAGAAGATCCTCCCAGAGCTTCTTGTAGGCTCTGGAGTTGAGGTCCCCCCCATCACAATAGAAAGAGCACATTGCCTCGGCAAACCAAGACAAACAACTGATAACGAGGCGTGATAATGAGGTTTCTTAACAATCGTGTGTTATGAAGGCTGCAAAAGTTAAAGGAGACCTCCAGTACAAAGGCAAGTGCGTCTTCTTTGCCCCACATATTCCATACGAGGTTTGTCTACAACGAGCAAGGTTCCACCACATCTGCGAGGGATTCGGAAAGGGAAAATCGAGATATGAGTTTTCTTTCCCAGCAACTCTTCTGGTGACTGTCGAAGATGGAAAAAAAAACACTCAGAACACCAGGAAAGGCAGGGGTACTCCTGAGGACAACGCAAAACACAGAGAACTGAACCTCAATAAGAGATGGAGCCACCAGCGTGGGGCATGTGAGTTCAAGCTGTGGTCACATGGTGCTACATTTCAGATGATAGTGCCATGATTTGTTTGTTCTTGACATCAGACTTTATGCTTCATTTTGGCTGTCTTCTTTAGTACATAAACTTTATAACGTTATATCCACTCATCAGAGTTCCAAATGTGGGAGATTGGATTTGTGAGAGCTGCTGGGGGAGTGGTACACTGGGGAGGTCTTTGTGAGGATTGGAGCCTGGAGCGGAGTCTGTAGTTTTATATGTTGTGTTCGACCAGAACCTTTAAAAACATTCAAAATGATCAATGGCAAAATCAATAGAATCAATCCCATGGCATCGGACGTGTTACAAGTAGCATCCTTTAACGTGAACGGCACTGAACCCAATCAAACCATCAAAGATTTGAACTAAAAAGAACATCAGAAACAAACACAATTTTCTTATTAAAAAAATCTATCTACAATTCATCATACAGAGGCAAACTCAGGAGGGGAGTTGCAATATTGATTCAAAACCGAATAGCGTTTGAAAAAAAAAGGACTGTAAAGACAAAGAGGGCAGATACTGGTTAAAGGAACTCTTAATGGAAAGGCTTTTTACTTTATTGGATGTGCATGCTCCACCAGGAAGTGATTCTATCTTCTACACTAATATTATAGACCTGATTGCAAACCGCTTTGAGGGAATCTGTGACAGAGATTGTAATTTTTGCATTCAAGAGGCACTGGAGGAAGAAGTTCTGTAAATACATGAAGAATATAAGACTGATTGACATCTGGAGGGAGATGAACCAGAGTGCAACCCAGTGTACCCAGATCTTCAGTAAAGACAGATCTATAATCACTGAGGCAGATAAAGGCACAATAGACTTAAATACACTGTGGATGTTAAATGCCCTTTGTTTCAGGAAAAAATGTCAAACGACATTAAGACTTATCTGGAGAAACTTCCCCACCCATCCATGCGTCTGAAGCAAAGAAACAAATGGAGAAAATGTTAAATGATTTGCAAGAAAAACTTGAATTGCTGGAGGTAAATAATGTTAAGAAGGGGAGTCCTCAAATGCTACAGAAAATTAAGAAGATAAAATAATGAATTACCTGACTTCACAGAAAATGATCTTTACCAAACATAAATAAAAAGATATTATGAGAGTGGATCAAAAAACCTTCTAAATAAGGGACAAAGTAATGCAATCTAAACCGAACAACACCAAATTCAATCAGCATTTGAATCCTTCTATGAAAAAGGAGATAAAGTGGATGATATAAATTCAACGTGCCCGTTATGTCAGAAGAGAGAAATGAGCTGAAATAACAGTGTTGGAAATACAAAGTGCACTTCCTATCTCTAATACTTAAATGTGGCACCCATAGTGCACTTGAACCTCTGGAACCACAAGGTCAGATGAAACATCGCCACCCGGGTTAGTTTGGTCCAGGAAACCCCCCTTAAGGTCACAGAGATGTACTTTGGTGCTAGGCCATGGAGAGACGCTTTATCTGAGCAGATAGTCACACTGGACAATGTCAGTGTAGCCTCCAGTTCTACTGTAAGAAACCTCAGAGTCTTATTGGACCAGGAGCTCTCATTTAAATCCAGCTTGTAAAACAGACTATTTCCATTTGCGCAACAAGAGCCAAAATCAGAAGAATCCGGCCTGAAAGTGAAGCTGAAAAACGTCTCCTGCATTTGTAACATCTAGATTAGACTGTGACACCTGCTCACAGCAGGTCCTAAAAGCTCCATAAAAAGCTTTAACTGTTTCAAAATGCAGCAGCAAGATTACTAACAGGAACAAAAAGAAGAGAGCACATTACGCCGGTGCTGGAGTCTCTTCACTGGCTCCTGTCCAGTTTAGAATCTAATTTAAACTCCTCCTCCTGACTTACAAAGCCATAAATGACATGGCCCCTACATCAAATATGCTATAGAACCATATATTTAGTTGACAATGTTAATCGTTAACTAAGGTTAGGGATTAGGACCACGCCTCAACCTCTTACTCCTCCAGGAACCACACCTCCACTCTTTAACCACACCTCTAATTACCCAGAAGCCCTATATATATATCAGGCCAATCGCAACATCTCTTGTTGTCTCTGACATGAATCATACATTTTGTCCGTGCTTAGTGAGCCAGATGGAAAACCAAATCTATTGGACGACATTGGCAGACGCTCCAGACACTCTTACTCATACTTGACCGTCCCTAGACGTCCAGCAGTGCCTCTGCACACGTCTGTGCTGAGAGTACGTATCTTGTACTGCGACTCTCCACCTTATGTGTGGCGCTTTAGTATCATATATACATATATACATATATCCTCTGCTTCTGACACTTATTCTATCAAACAATATGTAATATTCAATTTCACTTCTTCATTTCCCCCTTCTCCACCGGGGTTGGGACCGGCACATCGATGACCTGTGGACTCAGATGCTCCTCAACTCCCTGGAGAAATGGTCTCCACTCCATATGGACGGTTCTTCTTCTGCCTCGAAGAAGCGGTTCTCCTCCTGAAGAACTGGTTCTCCTCCTGAAGTACTGGTTCTCCTCCTGAGTGGCTCCAGCTCCACTGTCTCATGTCCTCTTGTGGAACTTCTCCAGGTTTCTACCTTTTCCCAAAGAGGTTTGGTAGTTTTTCTTGGCCGAGAAGGAGAGTCTAAAGACAGAGGATGTTGGGAAATTGCCAAGTCCCTATGAACATTGTTTAATCTGTTTTTCACTGTCGCTCCCAGAGGAAACTGCTGTTGTGATTTTGGGCGTTACAAAAATAAATTGAATTGAATCCCAGGTATAAAGTTGTTTGTTTAGTTCCTGTAGTGCCACCAGGCTTTTGTCCTCTGCGTTTGCTCACCTTTTGCTCCTCTTTTTTTTTGGAGTTTGTGGGTAAAACTGTACTTTTAAAGTAAAAACGTTGGCAGCGTTGGAGCGACAGAGCGGCTCACCTCAAACTGGAATTCCGACTTCTCTGGTTTTCATACAGGTTTATTCAGGGCGGCCTGTGTTGTCCTGGGCAAAGCTCTAAAAGACGCTCTGGTTCTAAAGCTCACGTTAGAGAGCGGAACATGAACGAGCCTGAATAATCACAGTCCTGCCCACGGCCTGTAGAGGGCACTGGAAACACTGTCCAGCCAAGCTTCAGCAGCAGATGTGTGAGGGCAAAACAGGTTTATGTCAAGATATTTTGGGACAGTTTAGCTATAGTTGTTACACACGGTAATTTTAGATTGTATTAGTCAATCACCGATTGCCTTGCTTGCCCTGACCGCCTGCCTCTGTAGTCTATGGCAACCTGCTCCATATGAAGAAATGAACCCCTGTCTGTCTGTGCAGCCCTATATTAGCTCTATTATAATATCTAATAGATATTATAATAGATCCATGGTGCAGCCACTGCTGGAAGAGGAGACACGCTGATGCCCATGGCTCCTCCCCCGGCTCCTCCCATGGCTCCTCCCCCGGCTCCTCCCCCGGCTCCTCCCCGTGCTTCCAGCTGTGGGCTGTGGGCGGGGCGCAGCAGGTCAGGGGGCGGGGCTGGAGCAGAGCGGTGGTAAAGTGAGCCGTGTCCGAGCTCAGTGCCACTTCTGCGGCTGCGTCTGTCCGTGTGTCTGCGTGTCTGTCCTCTGTCCTCTGTCCTTTGTCCTCCGTCTCACTGCTGCTGCTGCAGGTAAATGCTCTGCTTCTGTGGGAATCTGAGCTGCTCTTGTCGTTTCTGGAGCAGGTTTTCTCCGTCTGCTCCTGGTGTTTCGTCCTGTTCCTCGCGCTGTGGAACGAGCTCATGTTGAATAATTAAACTTCTGTCGTAAATTTATTTTCTAGATAATCCGTCGAAATGTTTCTGGCCAAAAGTCTTCTGGGAGGCATCGTGAGCGTGATCAGGTGAGAGTCTTCTGTCTCCTTTATTCTCTGAGGAAACAACTCAAGCTCAAACTTCAAATCCAAAATAGTTCCATGTTTGTTACTGTTGCTAAAGCAGATTCTAATGTTGGAAGTTGATCTATGCTATAACCTGCATGATGCTCCTCTATAGATGTGTTATTACTGCTAAAGCTTGTGGCTCTAACTTAGGCCTGTCACAGTGACACATGTTGTTACAGACAAATATCACCATAAACAAAATAAAAACATTGACACAATAACTTTAAGGCAGTTTAATTCCAGAAAATCATTTTTGAATGTATAATATTGTTAAAAAAGGCTTCACTAGATAAAAATCTGCTTGAAAGACTATAAACTAGTGCGAGAAGTGACTTCTTTCATATAGTTCTAATCTCAGCAACAACAACTAAAGCCAGTTTATGTTCAGTTTATGTTCAGTTTATGTTCAGTTTATGTTCAGTTTATGTTCAGTTTATGTTCAGTTTATGTTCAGTTTATGTTCAGTTTATGTTCAGTTTATTGAAACATTTACAGTCTCAGCACAGACTTTCACCTGCTCGTCTCCAGCAGGAGTCACAGTGAATGTTTAACCTTAACCCGAGACGAGCAGGTGTCAATCACTCCTCCAGAAAAGTAACTACAAGTAAACTCACTTCAGTGAGAACAAGTACTGTAGTACTGCAGTACTGTAGTACTGTGAGTCCTGTAGTACTGTGAGTCCTGTAGTACTGTGGTACTGTGAGTCCTGTAGTACTGTAGTACTGTGAGTCCTGTAGTACTGTGAGTCCTGTAGTACTGTAGTACTGTGAGTCCTGTAGTACTGTAGTACTGTGAGTCCTGTAGTACTGTGAGTCCTGTAGTACTGTAGTACTGTAGTACTGTGAGTCCTGTAGTACTGTGAGTCCTGTAGTACTGTAGTACTGTGAGTCCTGTAGTACTGTGAGTCCTGTAGTACTGTAGTACTGTGAGTCCTGTAGTACTGTGAGTCCTGTAGTACTGTAGTACTGTGAGTCCTGTAGTACTGTGAGTCCTGTAGTACTGTAGTACTGTGAGTCCTGTAGTACTGTAGTACTGTGAGTCCTGTAGTACTGTAGTACTGTGAGTCCTGTAGTACTGTGAGTCCTGTAGTACTGTAGTACTGTGAGTCCTGTAGTACTGTGAGTCCTGTAGTACTGTAGTACTGTGAGTCCTGTAGTACTGTAGTACTGTGAGTCCTGTAGTACTGTGAGTCCTGTAGTACTGTAGTACTGTGAGTCCTGTAGTACTGTGAGTCCTGTAGTACTGTAGTACTGTGAGTCCTGTAGTACTGTGAGTCCTGTAGTACTGTAGTACTGTGAGTCCTGTAGTACTGTGAGTCCTGTAGTACTGTAGTACTGTGTCTTGTGGTGACTCTCTCTGTCACGCTCTGAGACGACTGCTGTTGTGATTTTGAGCGTTACTAAAATAAATTGAATTGATTTGGTTGTTGTTTCCTCTGTAGTAAAATCGACCCTGCAGACTTCATACCCTCAGACCCTGTGAGTATCAAACACTTGTGTTCCTGGTCCTTGTGTCTCTGGTCCTTGTGTCCCTGGTCCCATGTGTCTCTGGTCCTTGTGTCTCTGGTCCTTGTGTCCCTGGTCCCATGTGTCTCTGGTCCTTGTGTCCCTGGTCCCATGTGTCTCTGGTCCTTGTGTCTCTGGTCCTTGTGTCTCTGGTCCCATGTGTCTCTGGTCCTTGTGTCTCTGGTCCTTGTGTCCCTGGTCATTGTGTCTCTGGTCCCATGTGTCTCTGGTCCTTGTGTCCCTGGTCCCATGTGTCTCTGGTCCCATGTGTCTCTGGTCCTTGTGTCCCTGGTCCTTGTGTCTCTGGTCCTTGTGTCTCTGGTCCTTGTGTCTCTGGTCCCTTGTGTCACTGGTCCCTTGTGTCTCTGGTCCTTGTGTCTCTGGTCCTTGTGTCTCTGGTCCCTGTGTCACTGGTCCCTTGTGTCTCTGGTCCTTGTGTCTCTGGTCCTTGTGTCTCTGGTCCCTTGTGTCACTGGTCCCTTGTGTCTCTGGTCCTTGTGTCTCTGGTCCTTGTGTCTCTGGTCCTTGTGTCTCTGGTCCCTTGTGTCACTGGTCCCTTGTGTCTCTGGTCCCTTGTGTCACTGGTCCCTTGTGTCTCTGGTCCTTGTGTCCCTGGTCCTTGTGTCTCTGGTCCTTGTGTCCCTGGTCCTTGTGTCTCTGGTCCTTGTGTCTCTGGTCCCATGTGTCCCATGCATCTCTGGTCCCATGTCCCCTGAAGACCCCTGTCCTGTCTGACACGTGTCCCTGTCCTCCTGCAGCCTCCCCCTCGCAGACCCCTAAACTTCGCCGAGAGCCATGAGTCTGAAGAGGAGAAGAGGTTCAGACACACCTTCCGCCAGCTCGCTGGAGAGGTGAGTACACTGCAGGACTGTGTAGGACTGTGAGTACACTGCAGGACTGTGTAGGACTGTGAGTACACTGTAGGACTGTGTAGGACTGTGAGTACACTGCAGGACTGTGTAGGACTGTGAGTACACTGCAGGACTGTGTAGGACTGTGTAGGACTGTGAGTACACTGCAGGACTGTGTAGGACTGTGAGTACACTGTAGGACTGTGTAGGACTGTGAGTACACTGCAGGACTGTGTAGGACTGTGAGTACACTGCAGGACTGTGTAGGACTGTGAGTACACTGTAGGACTGTGTAGGACTGTGAGTACACTGCAGGACTGTGTAGGACTGTGAGTACACTGTAGGACTGTGTAGGACTGTGAGTACACTGCAGGACTGTGTAGGACTGTGAGTACACTGTAGGACTGTGTAGGACTGTGAGTACACTGTAGGACTGTGTAGGACTGTGAGTACACTGCAGGACTGTGTAGGACTGTGAGTACACTGTAGGACTGTGTAGGACTGTGAGTACACTGCAGGACTGTGTAGGACTGTGAGTACACTGTAGGACTGTGTAGGACTGTGAGTACACTGTAGGACTCGGGAGCCGGGTTCAGTTCAGACATTGGTATTTCCAAATACAAGTGACTGAAATGCCAAAGCACGTCACAGAGTCTAACACTGACAAACCTGATAAAACAAGTTGTGCCACTGATCAGGCTTATTACTACTCACGTTATGACTCACACACTGTTATTACACGTAGGTCACACTGTTATTACACGTAGGTCACACTGTTATTACACGTAGGTCACCACTGGACCAACTCTCATCCAATACAGAGTAACCTCTCAAACCACTGCCCATCACAGACACACACACACACACACACACACATTATTCTCTGCAATAATAACCAATAACACTATTAGTTGAAAATAATGACTTTTGATGTAAATGATTTAGTCTGTATGTTGTTCTCTTATTTTAGCATCATGATTAATATTACTACTACTCCCATTTGTCCTTTCCAAAACAAATATAAATATACATACTCAAAATACAATGTTAAAGGTGGTATGGATGATTTTTTTCAGCAAATTTTTTATCATATTTCCTCGTGGCGTGGATAAATCATTAGTCCTGCCACGTATCAATCATAAAACGCACCTATCGCTCACCTGCAGCCGCGTGCGGTTCGTCCCCACGTTTCCGCGTGCCTAAGCGCATGGATCTATCATAATATAGTTCCCTCAGTGTACGGGGCAAAATGAAGACGGAGAAAGACAGTTCGAGCTGACGCAGAAGTGGACAGAAATCTACGGGAGACGAGCGATGCGATGCGCTCCGTTGCGCTAATAAACAAACGCACGTGTGTGTTGTATCAGTCCGCACGGGGGAGTGGCATGAGCACGGGGGAGTGGCATGAGCACGGGGGAGTGGCATGAGCACTTCCGCCTGCGTTCTCAAATCGCCGAAAAATCGTCCATACCGCCTTTAATGACATGACCACAGTCGTGCACACAAACACTTACACTCACACATCACCATAACAGTACAACCAAATGCCTAACAATCATATCTATTATTATTAGGCCTGAGCGCCACAAGCTGGCGAGAGGCCTATTAGTCTCGTAAGGCCGTGCAAAGCACGGCTGCGAAAGTGCGCACGTAGTGCGCACGAAATCGAGCGCGAAGCGCTCGCCCACTTCCAAACACTCACTAACGCACTCCTCCACTCATGCACGCACCGTGCATACTAATTAGTAGTAGGAAAATGGAACATTACCGTTGTAAACGGGCGAAGCCCGTGCAAAAGTGCGCACTAAACGAGCACTTTACATTGAGATCCCCATATAAAGCACTCATTTGCGCTAAGTAGCTCACGAATACGTTCTTCTTCTTCTTCTTCTTCTTCTTCTTCTTCTTCTTCTTCTTCTTCTTCTTCTTCTTCTTCTTCTTCTTCTTCTTCTTCTTCTTCTTCTTCTTCTTCTTCTTCTTCTTCTTCTTCTTCTTCTTCTTCTTCTTCTTCTTCTTCTT
>NW_027316216.1:0-40448 GCF_026437365.1 Eucyclogobius newberryi | reverse complement strand
GGTCTAACCGGGGAGCTAAACCAGGGACTAACACAAGGACTAAACCAAGACTAAGCAGGACTAAACCGACAGGTCTAAACCAGGTCTAAACCATGGTCTAAACCAAGACTAAACCAGGACTAAACCAGGGTCTAAACCAGGTCTAAACAGGACTAAACCAAGACTAAACCAGGACTAACCAGGTCTAAACCAGGACTAACCCAGGTCTAAACCAGAACCCTAAACCAGGACCTAAACCAGGTCTAAAGCCAGGTCCTAAAGCCAGGTCTAAACCAAGACTAAACCAGGACTAAACCAGGACTAACCAGGACTAAACCACAAACAGGTCTAAACCAGGTCTAAACCAGGACTAAACCAGGTCTAAACAGGTCTAAACCAGGTCTAAACCAGGTCTAAACCAGGACTAAACCAGGACTAAACCAGGACTAAACCAAGACTAAACCAGGTCTAAACCGGGACTAAACCAGGACTAAACCAGGACTAAACCAAGACTAAACCAGGTCTAAACCAGGTCTAAACCAGGACTAAACCAGGTCTAAACCAGGTCTAAACCAGGACTAAACCAGGACTAAACCAGGTCTAAACCAGGTCTAAACCAGGACTAAACCAGGTCTAAACCAGGATTAAACCAGGACTAAACCAGGACTAAACCAGGACTAAACCAAGACTAAACCAGGACTAAACCAGGACTAAACCAGGACTAAACCAGGACTAAAGCAGGACTAAACCAAGACTAAACCAGGACTAAAGCAGGTCTAAAGCAGGACTAAACCAGGACTAAACCAAGACTAAACCAGGACTAAACCAGGACTAAACCAGGACTAAAGCAGGTCAAAACCAGGACTAAACCAGGACTAAAGCAGGTCTAAAGTAGGACTAAAGCAGGTCTAAAGCAGGTCTAAAGCAGGACTAAAGCAGGTCTAAACCAGGACTAAACCAGGACTAAACCAGGACTAAACCAAAACTAAAGAAGGACTAAACCAGGACTAAACCAGGACTAAAGCAGGACTAAAGCAGGACTAAACCAGGTCTAAACCAGGTCCAAACCAGGTCTAAACCAGAACTAAACCAGGACTAAAGCAGGTATGAACCAGGACTAAACCAGGACTAAACCAGGACTAAACCAGGACTAAAGCAGGACTAAAGCAGGACTAAAGCAGGTCTAAACCAGAACTAAACCAGGACTAAAGCAGGTATGAACCAGGACTAAACCAGGACTAAACCAGGACTAAACCAGGACTAAAGCAGGACTAAAGCAGGACTAAAGCAGGACTAAACCAGGACTAAAGCAGGACTAAAGCAGGAATAAAGCAGGTCTAAACCAGGACTAAACCAGGACTAAACCAGGACTAAACCAGGACTAAACCAGGACTAAAGCAGGTCTAAAGCAGGACTAAAGCAGGACTAAAGCAGGTCTAAAGCAGGACTAAAGCAGGACTAAAGCAGGACTAAACCAGGACTAAAGCAGGACTAAACCAGGACTAAACCAGGACTAAACCAGGACTAAACCAGGACTAAACCAGGACTAAAGCAGGACTAAAGCAGGTCTAAACCAAGACTAAACCAGGACTAAACCAGGACTAAAGCAGGACTAAACCAGGACTAAACCAGGACTAAACCAGGTCTAAACCAGGACTAAACCAGGATTAAACCAGGACTAAAGCAGGACTAAAGCAGGACTAAACCAAGACTAAACCAGAACTAAACCAAGACTAAATCAGGACTAAACCAGGACTAAACCAGGACTAAAGCAGGACTAAAGCAGGTCTAAAGCAGGACTAAACCAGGACTAAACCAGGACTAAAGCAGGACTAAAGCAGGTCTAAAGCAGGACTAAAGCAGGACTAAAGCAGGTCTAAACCAGGACTAAACCAGGACTAAAGCAGGTCTAAACCAAGACTAAAGCAGGACTAAACCAGGACTAAACCAGGACTAAACCAAGACTAAACCAGGACTAAAGCAGGTCTAAAGCAGGACTAAAGCAGGACTAAAGCAGGTCTAAACCAGGACTAAAGCAGGACTAAACCAAGACTAAACCAGGACTAAACCAAGACTAAATTAGGACTAAACCAAGACTAAACCAGGACTAAACAAGGACTAAACCAGGTCTAAACCAGGACTAAACCAAGACTAAACCAGGACTAAAGCAGGTCTAAACCAGGACTAAAGCAGGACTAAAGCAGGACTAAAGCAGGAATAAAGCAGGTCTAAACCAAGACTAAACCAGGACTAAAGCAAGACTAAACCAGGACTAAAGCAGGACTAAAGCAGGACTAAAGCAGGTCTAAAGCAGGACTAAACCAAGACTAAAGCAGGACTAAAGCAAGACTAAACCAGGACTAAAGCAGGTCTAAAGCAGGACTAAAGCAGGTCTAAAGCAGGACTAAACCAAGACTAAAGCAGGACTAAACCAGGACTAAAGCAGGACTAAACCAGGACTAAAGCAGGTCTAAACCAGGACTAAACCAAAACTAAACCAGGTCTAAACCAGGACTAAAGCGGGACTAAAGCAGGACTAAACCAGGACTAAACCAGGACTAAAGCAGGACTAAAGTAAGACTAAAGCAGGACTAAAGCAGGACTAAACCAAGACTAAACCAGGTCTAAACCAGGTCTAAACCAGGACTAAACCAGGTCTAAACCAGGTCTAAACCAGGACTAAACCAGGTCTAAACCAGGTCTAAATCAGGTCTAAACCAGGTCTAAACCAGGACTAAACCAGGACTAAACCAAGACTAAACCAGGTCTAAACCGGGACTAAACCAGGACTAAACCAGGACTAAACCAGGTCTAAACCAGGACTAAACCAGGACTAAAGCAGGACTAAAGCAGGACTAAAGCAGGACTAAACCAAGACTAAACCAAGACTAAACCAGGTCTAAACCAGGTCTAAACCAGGACTAAACCAGGTCTAAACCAGGTCTAAACCAGGACTAAACCAGGTCTAAACCAGGTCTAAATCAGGTCTAAACCAGGTCTAAACCAGGACTAAACCAGGACTAAACCAAGACTAAACCAGGTCTAAACCGGGACTAAACCAGGACTAAACCAGGACTAAACCAAGACTAAACCAGGTCTAAACCAGGTCTAAACCAGGACTAAACCAGGTCTAAACCAGGTCTAAACCAGGACTAAACCAGGACTAAACCAGGTCTAAACCAGGTCTAAACCAGGACTAAACCAGGTCTAAACCAGGATTAAACCAGGACTAAACCAGGACTAAACCAGGACTAAACCAAGACTAAACCAGGACTAAACCAGGACTAAACCAGGACTAAACCAGGACTAAAGCAGGACTAAACCAGGACTAAAGCAGGTCTAAAGCAGGACTAAACCAAGACTAAACCAGGACTAAAGCAGGTCTAAACCAGGACTAAACAAGGACTAAACCAAGACTAAACCAAGACTAAACCAGGACTAAAGCAGGTCTAAAGCAGGACTAAACCAAGACTAAACCAGGACTAAAGCAGGTCTAAAGCAGGACTAAACCAGGACTAAACCAAGACTAAACCAAGACTAAACCAGGACTAAACCAGGACTAAAGCAGGACTAAAGCAGGTCTAAACCAGGACTAAAGCAGGTCTAAAGCAGGACTAAAGCAGGACTAAACCAAGACTAAACCAGGACTAAACCAGGACTAAAGCAGGACTAAACCAAGACTAAAGCAGGACTAAACCAGGACTAAACCAAGACTAAACCAGGACTAAACCAGGACTAAAGCAGGACTAAACCAAGACTAAAGCAGGACTAAACCAGGACTAAACCAGGAATAAACCAGGACTAAAGCAGGTCTAAAGCAGGTCTAAAGCAGGACTAAACCAGGACTAATCCAGGACTAAACCAAAACTAAAGAAGGACTAAACCAGGACTAAACCAGGACTAAAGCAGGACTAAAGCAGGACTAAACCAGGTCTAAACCAGGTCCAAACCAGGTCTAAACCAGAACTAAACCAAAACTAAAGAAGGACTAAACCAGGACTAAACCAGGACTAAAGCAGGTATAAACCAGGACTAAACCAGGACTAAACCAGGACTAAAGCAGGACTAAAGCAGGACTAAACCAGGTCTAAAGCAGGTCTAAACCAGAACTAAACCAGGACTTAAAGCAGGTATGAACCAGGACTAAACCAGGACTAAAGCAGGTCTAAACCAAGACTAAACCAGGACTAAAGCAGGACTAAAGCAGGACTAAAGCAGGACTAAAGCAGGACTAAACCAGGACTAAAGCAGGTCTAAACCAAGACTAAACCAGGACTAAAGCAGGACTAAAGCAGGACTAAACCAGGACTAAAGCAGGACTAAAGCAGGACTAAAGCAGGAATAAAGCAGGACTAAAGCAGGACTAAAGCAGGACTAAAGCAGGACTAAAGCAGGACTAAAGCAGGAATAAAGCAAGTCTAAACCAGGACTAAACCAGGACTAAAGCAGGACTAAAGCAGGTCTAAAGCAGGACTAAACCAGGACTAAACCAGGACTAAAGCAGGACTAAACCAGGACTAAACCAGGACTAAACCAGGTCTAAACCAGGACTAAACCAGGATTAAACCAGGACTAAACCAAGACTAATTCAGGACTAAACCAGGACTAAACCAGGACTAAAGCAGGACTAAAGCAGGACTAAAGCAAGTCTAAAGTAGGTCTAAAGCAGGACTAAACCAGGACTAAACCAGGACTAAAGCAGGACTAAAGCAGGACTAAACCAGGACTAAACCAAGACTAAACCAGGACTAAAGCAGGTCTAAAGCAGGACTAAAGCAGGACTAAAGCAGGTCTAAACCAGGACTAAACCAGGACTAAAGCAGGTCTAAACCAGGACTAAAGCAGGACTAAACCAAGACTAAACCAGGACTAAACCAAGACTAAATCAGGACTAAACCAGGACTAAACCAGGACTAAACAAGGACTAAACCAGGTCTAAACCAGGACTAAACCAAGACTAAACCAGGACTAAAGCAGGTCTAAACCAGGACTAAACCAGGACTAAAGCAGGTCTAAACCAAGACTAAACCAGGACTAAAGCAAGACTAAACCAGGACTAAAGCAGGACTAAAGCAGGACTAAAGCAGGTCTAAAGCAGGACTAAAGCAGGACTAAACCAGGACTAAAGCAGGTCTAAACCAAGACTAAACCAGGACTAAAGCAAGACTAAACCAGGACTAAAGCAGGACTAAAGCAGGACTAAAGCAGGTCTAAACCAAGACTAAACCAGGACTAAAGCAGGACTAAAGCAGGACTAAAGCAGGTCTAAAGCAGGTCTAAACCAGGACTAAACCAGGTCTAAACCAGGTCTAAACCAGGTCTAAACCAAGACTAAACCAGGACTAAACCAGGACTAAACCAGGACTAAACCAAGACTAAACCAGGTCTAAACCAGGTCTAAACCAGGACTAAACCAGGTCTAAACCAGGTCTAAACCAGGACTAAACCAGGTCTAAACCAGGTCTAAACCAGGACTAAACCAGGACTAAACCAGGACTAAACCAAGACTAAACCAGGTCTAAACCGGGACTAAACCAGGACTAAACCAGGACTAAACCAAGACTAAACCAGGTCTAAACCAGGTCTAAACCAGGACTAAACCAGGTCTAAACCAGGTCTAAACCAGGACTAAACCAGGACTAAACCAGGTCTAAACCAGGTCTAAACCAGGACTAAACCAGGTCTAAACCAGGATTAAACCAGGACTAAACCAGGACTAAACCAGGACTAAACCAAGACTAAACCAGGACTAAACCAGGACTAAACCAGGACTAAACCAGGACTAAAGCAGGACTAAACCAAGACTAAACCAGGACTAAAGCAGGTCTAAAGCAGGACTAAACCAGGACTAAACCAAGACTAAACCAGGACTAAACCAGGACTAAACCAGGACTAAAGCAGGTCAAAACCAGGACTAAACCAGGACTAAAGCAGGTCTAAAGTAGGACTAAAGCAGGTCTAAAGCAGGTCTAAAGCAGGACTAAAGCAGGTCTAAACCAGGACTAAACCAGGACTAAACCAGGACTAAACCAAAACTAAAGAAGGACTAAACCAGGACTAAACCAGGACTAAAGCAGGACTAAACCAGGTCTAAACCAGGACTAAACCAGGACTAAAGCAGGTATGAACCAGGACTAAACCAGGACTAAACCAGGACTAAACCAGGACTAAAGCAGGACTAAAGCAGGACTAAAGCAGGTCTAAACCAGAACTAAACCAGGACTAAAGCAGGTATGAACCAGGACTAAACCAGGACTAAACCAGGACTAAACCAGGACTAAAGCAGGACTAAAGCAGGACTAAAGCAGGACTAAACCAGGACTAAAGCAGGACTAAAGCAGGAATAAAGCAGGTCTAAACCAGGACTAAACCAGGACTAAACCAGGACTAAACCAGGACTAAACCAGGACTAAAGCAGGTCTAAAGCAGGACTAAAGCAGGACTAAAGCAGGACTAAAGCAGGACTAAACCAGGACTAAAGCAGGACTAAACCAGGACTAAACCAGGACTAAACCAGGACTAAACCAGGACTAAACCAGGACTAAAGCAGGACTAAAGCAGGTCTAAACCAAGACTAAACCAGGACTAAACCAGGACTAAAGCAGGACTAAACCAGGACTAAACCAGGACTAAACCAGGTCTAAACCAGGACTAAACCAGGATTAAACCAGGACTAAAGCAGGACTAAAGCAGGACTAAACCAAGACTAAACCAGAACTAAACCAAGACTAAATCAGGACTAAACCAGGACTAAACCAGGACTAAAGCAGGACTAAAGCAGGTCTAAAGCAGGACTAAACCAGGACTAAACCAGGACTAAAGCAGGACTAAAGCAGGTCTAAAGCAGGACTAAAGCAGGACTAAGGCAGGTCTAAACCAGGACTAAACCAGGACTAAAGCAGGTCTAAACCAAGACTAAAGCAGGACTAAACCAGGACTAAACCAGGACTAAACCAAGACTAAACCAGGACTAAAGCAGGTCTAAAGCAGGACTAAAGCAGGACTAAAGCAGGTCTAAACCAGGACTAAACCAGGACTAAAGCAGGTCTAAACCAGGACTAAAGCAGGACTAAACCAAGACTAAACCAGGACTAAACCAAGACTAAATTAGGACTAAACCAAGACTAAACCAGGACTAAACAAGGACTAAACCAGGTCTAAACCAGGACTAAACCAAGACTAAACCAGGACTAAAGCAGGTCTAAACCAGGACTAAAGCAGGACTAAAGCAGGACTAAAGCAGGAATAAAGCAGGTCTAAACCAAGACTAAACCAGGACTAAAGCAAGACTAAACCAGGACTAAAGCAGGACTAAAGCAGGACTAAAGCAGGTCTAAAGCAGGACTAAACCAAGACTAAAGCAGGACTAAAGCAAGACTAAACCAGGACTAAAGCAGGTCTAAAGCAGGACTAAAGCAGGTCTAAAGCAGGACTAAACCAAGACTAAAGCAGGACTAAACCAGGACTAAAGCAGGACTAAACCAGGACTAAAGCAGGTCTAAACCAGGACTAAACCAAAACTAAACCAGGTCTAAACCAGGACTAAAGCGGGACTAAAGCAGGACTAAACCAGGACTAAACCAGGACTAAAGCAGGACTAAAGTAAGACTAAAGCAGGACTAAAGCAGGACTAAACCAAGACTAAACCAGGTCTAAACCAGGTCTAAACCAGGACTAAACCAGGTCTAAACCAGGTCTAAACCAGGACTAAACCAGGTCTAAACCAGGTCTAAATCAGGTCTAAACCAGGTCTAAACCAGGACTAAACCAGGACTAAACCAAGACTAAACCAGGTCTAAACCGGGACTAAACCAGGACTAAACCAGGACTAAACCAGGTCTAAACCAGGACTAAACCAGGACTAAAGCAGGACTAAAGCAGGACTAAAGCAGGACTAAACCAAGACTAAACCAAGACTAAACCAGGTCTAAACCAGGTCTAAACCAGGACTAAACCAGGTCTAAACCAGGTCTAAACCAGGACTAAACCAGGTCTAAACCAGGTCTAAATCAGGTCTAAACCAGGTCTAAACCAGGACTAAACCAGGACTAAACCAAGACTAAACCAGGTCTAAACCGGGACTAAACCAGGACTAAACCAGGACTAAACCAAGACTAAACCAGGTCTAAACCAGGTCTAAACCAGGACTAAACCAGGTCTAAACCAGGTCTAAACCAGGACTAAACCAGGACTAAACCAGGTCTAAACCAGGTCTAAACCAGGACTAAACCAGGTCTAAACCAGGATTAAACCAGGACTAAACCAGGACTAAACCAGGACTAAACCAAGACTAAACCAGGACTAAACCAGGACTAAACCAGGACTAAACCAGGACTAAAGCAGGACTAAACCAGGACTAAAGCAGGTCTAAAGCAGGACTAAACCAAGACTAAACCAGGACTAAAGCAGGTCTAAACCAGGACTAAACAAGGACTAAACCAAGACTAAACCAAGACTAAACCAGGACTAAAGCAGGTCTAAAGCAGGACTAAACCAAGACTAAACCAGGACTAAAGCAGGTCTAAAGCAGGACTAAACCAGGACTAAACCAAGACTAAACCAAGACTAAACCAGGACTAAACCAGGACTAAAGCAGGACTAAAGCAGGTCTAAACCAGGACTAAAGCAGGTCTAAAGCAGGACTAAAGCAGGACTAAACCAAGACTAAACCAGGACTAAACCAGGACTAAAGCAGGACTAAACCAAGACTAAAGCAGGACTAAACCAGGACTAAACCAAGACTAAACCAGGACTAAACCAGGACTAAAGCAGGACTAAACCAAGACTAAAGCAGGACTAAACCAGGACTAAACCAGGAATAAACCAGGACTAAAGCAGGTCTAAAGCAGGTCTAAAGCAGGACTAAACCAGGACTAATCCAGGACTAAACCAAAACTAAAGAAGGACTAAACCAGGACTAAACCAGGACTAAAGCAGGACTAAAGCAGGACTAAACCAGGTCTAAACCAGGTCCAAACCAGGTCTAAACCAGAACTAAACCAAAACTAAAGAAGGACTAAACCAGGACTAAACCAGGACTAAAGCAGGTATAAACCAGGACTAAACCAGGACTAAACCAGGACTAAAGCAGGACTAAAGCAGGACTAAACCAGGTCTAAAGCAGGTCTAAACCAGAACTAAACCAGGACTTAAAGCAGGTATGAACCAGGACTAAACCAGGACTAAAGCAGGTCTAAACCAAGACTAAACCAGGACTAAAGCAGGACTAAAGCAGGACTAAAGCAGGACTAAACCAGGACTAAAGCAGGTCTAAACCAAGACTAAACCAGGACTAAAGCAGGACTAAAGCAGGACTAAACCAGGACTAAAGCAGGACTAAAGCAGGACTAAAGCAGGACTAAAGCAGGAATAAAGCAGGACTAAAGCAGGACTAAAGCAGGACTAAAGCAGGACTAAAGCAGGACTAAAGCAGGAATAAAGCAAGTCTAAACCAGGACTAAACCAGGACTAAAGCAGGACTAAAGCAGGTCTAAAGCAGGACTAAACCAGGACTAAACCAGGACTAAAGCAGGACTAAACCAGGACTAAACCAGGACTAAACCAGGTCTAAACCAGGACTAAACCAGGATTAAACCAGGACTAAACCAAGACTAATTCAGGACTAAACCAGGACTAAACCAGGACTAAAGCAGGACTAAAGCAGGACTAAAGCAAGTCTAAAGTAGGTCTAAAGCAGGACTAAACCAGGACTAAACCAGGACTAAAGCAGGACTAAAGCAGGACTAAACCAGGACTAAACCAAGACTAAACCAGGACTAAAGCAGGTCTAAAGCAGGACTAAAGCAGGACTAAAGCAGGTCTAAACCAGGACTAAACCAGGACTAAAGCAGGTCTAAACCAGGACTAAAGCAGGACTAAACCAAGACTAAACCAGGACTAAACCAAGACTAAATCAGGACTAAACCAGGACTAAACCAGGACTAAACAAGGACTAAACCAGGTCTAAACCAGGACTAAACCAAGACTAAACCAGGACTAAAGCAGGTCTAAACCAGGACTAAACCAGGACTAAAGCAGGTCTAAACCAAGACTAAACCAGGACTAAAGCAAGACTAAACCAGGACTAAAGCAGGACTAAAGCAGGACTAAAGCAGGACTAAAGCAGGTCTAAAGCAGGACTAAAGCAGGACTAAACCAGGACTAAAGCAGGTCTAAACCAAGACTAAACCAGGACTAAAGCAAGACTAAACCAGGACTAAAGCAGGACTAAAGCAGGACTAAACCAAGACTAAACCAGGACTAAAGCAAGACTAAACCAGGACTAAAGCAGGACTAAAGCAGGACTAAAGCAGGACTAAAGCAGGTCTAAAGCAGGTCTAAACCAGGACTAAACCAGGTCTAAACCACGACTAAACCAAAACTAAACCAGGTCTAAACCAGGACTAAAGCAGGACTAAAGCAGGTCTAAAGCAGGACTAAACCAAGACTAAAGCAGGACTAAACCAGGACTAAAGCAGGACTAAACCAGGACTAAACCAGGTCTAAACCAGGACTAAACCAAAACTAAACCAGGTCTAAACCAGGACTAAACCAGGACTAAACCAGGAATAAACCAGGACTAAAGCAGGTCTAAAGCAGGTCTAAAGCAGGACTAAACCAGGACTAAACCAGGTCTAAACCAGGACTAAACCAGGACTAAACCAGGACTAAACCAAAACTAAAGAAGGACTAAACCAGGACTAAACCAGGACTAAAGCAGGACTAAAGCAGGACTAAACCAGGTCTAAACCAGGTCCAAACCAGGTCTAAACCAGGACTAAACCAGGACTAAAGCAGGTATAAACCAGGACTAAACCAGGACTAAACCAGGACTAAAGCAGGACTAAAGCAGGACTAAACCAGGACTAAACCAGGACTAAAGCAGGTCTAAACCAGAACTAAACCAGGACTTAAAGCAGGTATGAACCAGGACTAAACCAGGACTAAACCAGGACTAAAGCAGGACTGAAGCAGGTCTAAACCAAGACTAAACCAGGACTAAAGCAGGACTAAAGCAGGACTAAACCAGGACTAAAGCAGGACTAAAGCAGGACTAAACCAGGACTAAAGCAGGACTAAAGCAGGAATAAAGCAAGTCTAAACCAGGACTAAACCAGGACTAAAGCAGGACTAAAGCAGGTCTAAAGCAGGACTAAACCAGGACTAAACCAGGACTAAACCAGGACTAAACCAGGACTAAAGCAGGTCTAAAGCAGGACTAAACCAGGACTAAAGCAGGTCTAAAGCAGGACTAAACCAGGACTAAAGCAGGACTAAACCAGGACTAAACCAGGACTAAACCAGGACTAAAGCAGGACTAAAGCAGGTCTAAACCAAGACTAAACCAGGACTAAACCAGGACTAAAGCAGGACTAAAGCAGGACTAAACCAGGACTAAACCAGGACTAAACCAGGATTAAACCAGGACTAAACCAAGACTAAATCAGGACTAAACCAGGACTAAACCAGGACTAAAGCAGGACTAAAGCAGGTCTAAAGTAGGTCTAAACCAAGACTAAACCAGGACTAAACCAGGACTAAAGCAGGACTAAAGCAGGTCTAAAGTAGGTCTAAAGCAGGACTAAACCAGGACTAAAGCAGGACTAAACCAGGACTAAACCAGGACTAAACCAAGACTAAACCAGGACTAAAGCAGGTCTAAAGCAGGACTAAAGCAGGACTAAAGCAGGTCTAAACCAGGACTAAACCAGGACTAAAGCAGGTCTAAACCAGGACTAAAGCAGGACTAAACCAAGACTAAACCAGGACTAAACCAAGACTAAATCAGGACTAAACCA
Source organism: Eucyclogobius newberryi (assembly GCF_026437365.1). Lineage (NCBI taxonomy): Eukaryota > Metazoa > Chordata > Actinopteri > Gobiiformes > Gobiidae > Eucyclogobius > Eucyclogobius newberryi. Next base: position 28,671 of record NW_027316216.1, on the reverse strand, counting down.
GGACTAAACCAGGACTAAACAAGGACTAAACCAGGTCTAAACCAGGACTAAACCAAGACTAAACCAGGACTAAAGCAGGTCTAAACCAGGACTAAACCAGGACTAAAGCAGGTCTAAACCAAGACTAAACCAGGACTAAAGCAAGACTAAACCAGGACTAAAGCAGGACTAAAGCAGGACTAAAGCAGGACTAAAGCAGGACTAAAGCAGGACTAAAGCAGGACTAAAGCAGGTCTAAAGCAGGTCTAAACCAGGACTAAACCAGGTCTAAACCACGACTAAACCAAAACTAAACCAGGTCTAAACCAGGACTAAAGCAGGACTAAAGCAGGTCTAAAGCAGGACTAAAACAGGACTAAAGCAGGACTAAAGCAGGACTAAAGCAGCACTAAAGCAGGACTAAACCAGGACTAAACCAGGTCTAAACCAGGACTAAACCAAAACTAAACCAGGTCTAAACCAGGACTAAACCAGGACTAAACCAGGACTAAAGCAGGACTAAAGCAAGACTAAAGCAGGACTAAAGCAGGACTAAAGCAGGACTAAAGCAGGACTAAAGCAGGACTAAAGCAGGACTAAAGCAGGTCTAAAGCAGGACTAAAGCAGGTCTAAAGCAGGACTAAAGCAGGTCTAAAGCAGGACTAAACCAGGACTTAAGCAGGACTAAACCAGGACTAAACCAGGTCTAAACCAGGACTAAACCAAAACTAAACCAGGTCTAAACCAGGACTAAACCAGGACTAAACCAGGACTAAAGCAGGACTAAAGCAAGACTAAAGCAGGACTAAAGCAGGACTAAACCAGGACTAAACCAGGTCCAAACCAGGTCTAAACCAGGACTAAACCAGGACTAAAGCAGGACTAAAGCAGGACTAAAGCAGGACTAAACCAAGACTAAACCAGGACTAAAGCAGGACTAAAGCAGGACTAAAGCAGGACTAAAGCAGGACTAAACCAGGACTAAACCAGGACTAAAGCAGGACTAAAGCAGGTCTAAAGCAGGACTAAACCAGGACTAAACCAGGACTAAAGCAGGTCTAAAGCAGGTCTAAAGCAGGACTAAACCAGGACTAAAGCAGGTCTAAACCAGGACTAAACCAGGACTAAACCAGGACTAAACCAGGTCTAAACCAGGTCTAAACCAGGTCTAAACCAAGACTAAACCAGGACTAAACCAGGACTAAACCAGGACTAAACCAGGACTAAACCAAGACTAAACCAGGTCTAAACCAGGTCTAAACCAGGACTAAACCAGGTGTAAACCAGGTCTAAACCAGGTCTAAACCAGGTCTAAACCAGGTCTAAACCAGGACTAAACCAGGACTAAACCAGGACTAAACCAAGACTAAACCAGGTCTAAACCGGGACTAAACCAGGACTAAACCAAGACTAAACCAGGTCTAAACCAGGTCTAAACCAGGACTAAACCAGGTCTAAACCAGGTCTAAACCAGGACTAAACCAGGACTAAACCAGGTCTAAACCAGGTCTAAACCAGGACTAAACCAGGTCTAAACCAGGATTAAACCAGGACTAAACCAGGGCTAAACCAGGACTAAACCAAGACTAAACCAGGACTAAACAAGGACTAAACCAGGACTAAACCAGGACTAAACCAGGACTAAACCAGGACTAAAGCAGGACTAAACCAGGACTAAACCAGGACTAAAACAGGACTAAAGCAGGTCCAAAGCAGGACTAAACCAGGACTAAACCAGGACTAAAGCAGGTCTAAAGCAGGTCTAAACCAAGACTAAAGCAGGACTAAAGCAGGTCTAAAGCAGGACTAAAGCAGGACTAAAGCAGGCCTAAACCAGGACTAAACCAGGACTAAAGCAGGTCTAAACCAGGACTAAAGCAGGACTAAACCAAGACTAAACCAGGACTAAACAAGGACTAAACCAGGTCTAAACCAGGACTAAACCAAGACTAAACCAGGACTAAAGCAGGTCTAAACCAGGACTAAACCAGGACTAAAGCAGGACTAAAGCAGGACTAAAGCAGGACAAAAGCAGGTCTAAAGCAGGACTAAAGCAGGACTAAAGCAGGTCTAAAGCAGGACTAAACCAAGACTAAAGCAGGACTAAACCAGGACTAAACCAAAACTAAACCAGGTCTAAACCAGGACTAAACCAGGACTAAACCAGGACTAAAGCAGGACTAAAGCAAGACTAAAGCAGGACTAAAGCAGGTCTAAACCAGGACTAAACCAGGACTAAAGCAGGACTAAAGCAGGACTAAAGCAGGACTAAAGCAGGACTAAACCAAGACTAAACCAGGACTAAAGCAGGACTAAAGCAGGACTAAAGCAGGACTAAAGCAGGACTAAACCAAGACTAAACCAGGACTAAACCAGGACTAAAGCAGGTCTAAAGCAGGACTAAACCAGGACTAAACCAGGACTAAAGCAGGACTAAAGCAGGTCTAAAGCAGGTCTAAAGCAGGTCTAAAGCAGGTCTAAACCAGGTCTAAAGCAGGTCTAAAGCAGGACTAAACCAGGACTAAAGCAGGTCTAAAGCAGGACTAAACCAAGACTAAACCAGGACTAAACCAGGACTAAAGCAGGTCTAAAGCAGGACTAAACCAGGACTAAACCAGGACTAAACCAGGACTAAAGCAGGTCTAAAGCAGGACTAAAGCAGGACTAAAGCAAGACTAAAGCAGGACTAAACCATGACTAAAGCAGGACTAAAGCAGGTCTAAACCAGGACTAAACCAGGACTAAAGCAGGTCTAAAGCAGGACTAAAGCAAGACTAAAGCAGGACTAAACCATGACTAAAGCAGGACTAAAGCAGGTCTAAACCAGGACTAAACCAAAACTAAACCAAGACTAAATCAGGACTAAACAAGGACTAAACCAGGACTAAAGCAGTTCTAAAGCAGGTCTAAACCAGGACTAAACCAGGTCTAAACCAGGACTAAACCAGGACTAAACCAGGACTAAACCAGGACTAAAGCAGGACTAAATCAAGACTAAACTAGGTCTAAACCAGGTCTAAACCAGGACTAAACCAGGTCTAAACCAGGACTAAAGCAGGACTAAAGCAAGACTAAAGCAGGACTAAACCAAGACTAAACCAGGACTAAACCAGGACTAAACCAGGTCTAAACCAGGACTAAACCAAGACTAAACCAGGACTAAACCAAGACTAAACCAGGACTAAAGCAGGACTAAAGCAGGACTAAACCAGGACTAAACCAAGACTAAACCAGGACTAAACCAGGACTAAAGTAGGTCTAAACCAGGACTAAAGCAGGACTAAACCAAGACTAAACCTGGTCCAAACCAGGACTAAACCAAGACTAAACCAGGACTAAAGCAGGACTAAACCAGGACTAAACCAAGACTAAACCAAGACTAAACCAAGACTAAACCAGGACTAAACCAAGACTAAACCAAGACTAAACCAAGACTAAACCAGGACTAAAGCAGGTCTAAACCAGGTCTAAACCAGGACTAAACCAAGACTAAACCAAGACTAAACCAGGACTAAAGAAGGACTAAACCAGGACTAAACCAGGACTAAAGCAGGTCTAAAGCAGGACTAAACCAGGACTAAAGCAGGACTAAAGCAGGACTAAACCAAGACTAAACCAGGACTAAAGCAGGACTAAAGCAGGACTAAACCAGGACTAAAACAGGACTAAAGCAGGTCTAAAGCAGGACTAAAGCAGGACTAAAACAGGACTAAAGCAGGTCTAAAGCAGGACTAAAGCAGGATTAAAGAAGGACTAAACCAGGACTAAAGCAGGACTAAACCTAGACTAAACCAAGACTAAAGCAGGACTAAAGCAGGTCTAAAGCAGGACTAAAGCAGGACTAAAACAGGACTAAAGCAGGTCTAAAGCAGGACTAAAGCAGGATTAAAGAAGGACTAAACCAGGAATAAACCAGGACTAAAGCAGGACTAAACCAAGACTAAACCAGGACTAAACCAAGACTAAAGCAGGACTAAAGCAGGACTAAACCAGGACTAAAGCAGGACTAAAGCAGGACTAAAGCAGGACTAAAGCAGGACTAAAGCAGGTCTAAACCAGGACTAAAGCAGGACTAAAACAGGACTAAAGCAGGACCAAAGCAGGACTAAAGCAGGTCTAAAGCAGGACTAAAGCAGGACTAAAGCAGGACTAAAGCAGGTCTAAAGCAGGACTAAACCAGGACTAAAGCAGCACTAAACCAGGACTAAACCAGGACTAAAGCAGGACTAAAGCGGGACTAAAGCAGGACTAAAGCAGGTCTAAACCAGGTCTAAAGCAGGTCTAAAGCAGGACTAAAGCAGGACTAAACCAGGACTAAAGCAGGACTAAAGCAGGACTAAAGCAGGACTAAACCAGGACTAAAGCAGATCTAAACCAGGACTAAACCAGGACTAAAGCAGATCTAAACCAGGACTAGAGCAGGACTAAACCAGGTCTAAAGCAGGTCTAAAGCAGGACTAAAGCAGGACTAAACCAGGACTAAAGCAGGACTAAAGCAGGACTAAAGCAGGACTAAAGCAGGACTAAACCAGGACTAAAGCAGGACTAAAGCAGGACTAAAGCAGGACTAAACCAGGACTAAAGCAGATCTAAACCAGGACTAAACCAGGACTAAACCAGGACTTAACCAGGACTAAAGCAGGACTTAAGCAGGACTAAAGCAGGACTAAAGCAGGACTAAAGCAGGACTAAACCAGGACTAAACCAGACTAAACCAGGACTAAAGCAGGTCTAAAGCAGGACTAAACCAGGACTAAAGCAGGACTAAAGCCAGGTCTAAAGCAGGACTAAATTAGGACTAAAGCAGGACTGAACCAGGACTAAACCAGGACTAAACCAAAACTAAACCAGGACTAAAGCAGGACTAAACCAGGACTAAACCAGGACTAAACCAGGACTAAACCAGGTCTAAAGCAGGACTAAACCAGGACTAAACCAGGACTAAAGTAGGAATAAACCAGGACTAAACCAAGACTAAACCAGGACTAAAGCAGGTCCAAACCAAGACTAAACCAGGACTAAAGCAGGTCTAAACCAAGACTAAACCTGGTCTAAACCAGGACTAAACCAAGACTAAACCAGGACTAAAGCAGGTCTAAACCAAGACTAAAGCAGGACTAAACCAGGACTAAACCAAGACTAAACCAGGACTAAAGCAGGACTAAAGCAGGACTAAACCAAGACTAAACCAAGACTAAAGCAGGTCTAAAGCAGGACTAAACCAGGACTAAACCAGGACTAAAGCAGGTCTAAACCAGGTCTAAACCAGGACTAAAGCAGGTCTAAAGCAGGTCTAAAGCAGGTCTAAAGCAGGACTAAACCAGGTCTAAACCAGGACTAAAGCAGGACTAAAGCAGGACTAAAGCAGGTCTAAAGCAGGACTAAAGCAGGTCTAAAGCAGGTCTAAAGCAGGACTAAAGCAGGACTAAAGCAGGACTAAACCAAGACTAAAGCAGGTCTAAAGCAGGACTAAAGCAGGACTAAAGCAGGACTAAACCAAGACTAAAGCAGGACTAAAGCAGGACTAAAGCAGGACTAAAGCAGGACTAAAGCAGGTCTAAAGCAGGACTAAAGCAGGACTAAAGCAGGACTAAAGCAGGACTAAAGCAGGACTAAAGCAGGTCTAAAGCAGGACTAAAGCAGGTCTAAAGCAGGTCTAAAGCGGGACTAAAGCAGGACTAAACCAAGACTAAAGCAGGTCTAAAGCAGGACTAAAGCAGGACTAAAGCAGGTCTAAAGCAGGACTAAAGCAGGTCTAAAGCAGGACTAAAGCAGGACTAAAACAGGACTAAACCAAGACTAAACCAGGACTAAACCAGGACTAAAGCAGGTCTAAAGCAGGACTAAACCAGGACTAAACCAGGACTAAAGCAGGACTAAAGCAGGTCTAAAGCAGGTCTAAAGCAGGTCTAAAGCAGGTCTAAAGCAGGACTAAAGCAGGTCTAAACCAGGACTAAACCAGGACTAAACCAGGACTAAAGCAGGTCTAAACCAGGACTAAACCAGGACTAAAGCAGGACTAAACCATGACTAAAGCAGGACTAAAGCAGGTCTAAACCAGGACTAAACCAAAACTAAACCAAGACTAAATCAGGACTAAACAAGGACTAAACCAGGACTAAAGCAGTTCTAAAGCAGGTCTAAACCAGGACTAAACCAGGTCTAAACCAGGACTAAACCAGGACTAAACCAGGACTAAAGCAGGACTAAATCAAGACTAAACTAGGTCTAAACCAGGTCTAAACCAGGACTAAACCAGGACTAAACCAGGACTAAACCAGGTCTAAACCAGGACTAAACCAAGACTAAACCAGGACTAAACCAAGACTAAACCAGGACTAAAGCAGGACTAAAGCAGGACTAAACCAGGACTAAACCAAGACTAAACCAGGACTAAACCAGGACTAAAGTAGGTCTAAACCAGGACTAAAGCAGGACTAAACCAAGACTAAACCTGGTCCAAACCAGGACTAAACCAAGACTAAACCAGGACTAAAGCAGGACTAAACCAGGACTAAACCAAGACTAAACCAAGACTAAACCAAGACTAAACCAGGACTAAACCAAGACTAAACCAAGACTAAACCAAGACTAAACCAGGACTAAAGCAGGTCTAAACCAGGTCTAAACCAGGACTAAACCAAGACTAAACCAAGACTAAACCAGGACTAAAGAAGGACTAAACCAGGACTAAACCAGGACTAAAGCAGGTCTAAAGCAGGACTAAACCAGGACTAAAGCAGGACTAAAGCAGGACTAAACCAAGACTAAACCAGGACTAAAGCAGGACTAAAGCAGGACTAAACCAGGACTAAAACAGGACTAAAGCAGGTCTAAAGCAGGACTAAAGCAGGACTAAAGAAGGACTAAACCAGGACTAAAGCAGGACTAAACCAAGACTAAACCAAGACTAAAGCAGGACTAAAGCAGGTCTAAAGCAGGACTAAAGCAGGACTAAAACAGGACTAAAGCAGGTCTAAAGCAGGACTAAAGCAGGATTAAAGAAGGACTAAACCAGGAATAAACCAGGACTAAAGCAGGACTAAACCAAGACTAAACCAGGACTAAACCAAGACTAAACCAGGACTAAACCAAGACTAAAGCAGGACTAAAGCAGGACTAAACCAGGACTAAAGCAGGACTAAAGCAGGACTAAAGCAGGACTAAAGCAGGTCTAAACCAGGACTAAAGCAGGACTAAAACAGGACTAAAGCAGGACCAAAGCAGGACTAAAGCAGGTCTAAAGCAGGACTAAAGCAGGACTAAAGCAGGACTAAAGCAGGTCTAAAGCAGGACTAAACCAGGACTAAAGCAGCACTAAACCAGGACTAAACCAGGACTAAAGCAGGACTAAAGCGGGACTAAAGCAGGACTAAAGCAGGTCTAAACCAGGTCTAAAGCAGGTCTAAAGCAGGACTAAAGCAGGACTAAACCAGGACTAAAGCAGGACTAAAGCAGGACTAAAGCAGGACTAAACCAGGACTAAAGCAGATCTAAACCAGGACTAAACCAGGACTAAAGCAGATCTAAACCAGGACTAGAGCAGGACTAAACCAGGTCTAAAGCAGGACTAAAGCAGGACTAAAGCAGGACTAAACCAGGACTAAAGCAGGACTAAAGCAGGACTAAAGCAGGACTAAACCAGGACTAAAGCAGATCTAAACCAGGACTAAACCAGGACTAAACCAGGACTTAACCAGGACTAAAGCAGGACTTAAGCAGGACTAAAGCAGGACTAAAGCAGGACTAAAGCAGGACTAAACCAGGACTAAAGCAGGACTAAACCAGGACTAAACCAAGACTAAACCAGGACTAAAGCAGGTCTAAAGCAGGACTAAACCAGGTCTAAAGCAGGACTAAATTAGGACTAAAGCAGGACTGAACCAGGACTAAACCAAAACTAAACCAGGACTAAAGCAGGACTAAACCAGGACTAAACCAGGACTAAACCAGGACTAAACCAGGTCTAAAGCAGGACTAAACCAGGACTAAACCAGGACTAAAGTAGGAATAAACCAGGACTAAACCAAGACTAAACCAGGACTAAAGCAGGTCTAAACCAAGACTAAACCAGGACTAAAGCAGGTCTAAACCAAGACTAAACCTGGTCTAAACCAGGACTAAACCAAGACTAAACCAGGACTAAAGCAGGTCTAAACCAAGACTAAAGCAGGACTAAACCAGGACTAAACCAAGACTAAACCAGGACTAAAGCAGGACTAAAGCAGGACTAAACCAAGACTAAACCAAGACTAAAGCAGGTCTAAAGCAGGACTAAACCAGGACTAAACCAGGACTAAAGCAGGTCTAAACCAGGTCTAAACCAGGACTAAAGCAGGTCTAAAGCAGGTCTAAAGCAGGTCTAAAGCAGGACTAAACCAGGTCTAAACCAGGACTAAAGCAGGACTAAAGCAGGACTAAAGCAGGTCTAAAGCAGGACTAAAGCAGGTCTAAAGCAGGTCTAAAGCAGGACTAAAGCAGGACTAAAGCAGGACTAAACCAAGACTAAAGCAGGTCTAAAGCAGGTCTAAAGCAGGTCTAAAGCAGGACTAAAGCAGGACTAAAGCAGGACTAAAGCAGGACTAAAGCAGGTCTAAAGCAGGACTAAAGCAGGTCTAAAGCAGGACTAAAGCAGGACTAAAGCAGGACTAAAGCAGGACTAAAGCAGGACTAAAGCAGGTCTAAAGCAGGACTAAAGCAGGTCTAAAGCAGGTCTAAAGCGGGACTAAAGCAGGACTAAACCAAGACTAAAGCAGGTCTAAAGCAGGACTAAAGCAGGACTAAAGCAGGTCTAAAGCAGGACTAAAGCAGGTCTAAACCAAGACTAAAGCAGGTCTAAAGCAGGACTAAAGCAGGTCTAAAGCAGGTCTAAAGCAGGACTAAAGCAGGTCTAAAGCAGGTCTAAAGCAGGACTAAAGCAGGTCTAAAGCAGGTCTAAAGCAGGACTAAAGCAGGACTAAACCAAGACTAAAGCAGGTCTAAAGCAGGACTAAAGCAGGACTAAATTAGGACTAAACCAAGACTAAACCAGGACTAAAGCAGGACTAAACCAAGACTAAAGCAGGACTAAAGCAGGACTAAAGCAGGTCTAAAGCAGGACTAAAGCAAGTCTAAAGCAGGTCTAAAGCAGGACTAAACCAAGACTAAACCAGGACTAAAGCAGGACTAAACCAAGACTAAAGCAGGACTAAAGCAGGACTAAAGCAAGTCTAAAGCAGGTCTAAAGCAGGACTAAACCAAGACTAAAGCAGGACTAAAGCAGGACTAAAGCGGGACTAAAGCAGGTCTAAACCAGGTCTAAAGCAGGTCTAAAGCAGGTCTAAAGCAGGTCTAAAGCAGGACTAAACCAAGACTAAAGCAGGACTAAAGCAGGACTAAAGCAGGACTAAACCAAGACTAAAGCAGGACTAAAGCAGGACTAAAGCAGGACTAAAGCAGGACTAAAGCAGGACTAAACCAGGACTAAAGCAGGACTAAACCAGGACTAAACCAAGACTAAAGCAGGACTAAAGCAGGTCTAAAGCAGGACTAAAGCAGGACTAAAGCGGGACTAAAGCGGGACTAAACCAGGACTAAACCAAGACTAAACCAGGACTAAAGCAGGACTAAAGCAGGACTAAAGCAGGACTAAACCAGGACTAAAGCAGGACTAAAGCGGGACTAAAGCAGGTCTAAACCAGGTCTAAAGCAGGTCTAAAGCAGGTCTAAAGCAGGTCTAAAGCAGGTCTAAAGCAGGACTAAACCAAGACTAAAGCAGGACTAAAGCAGGACTAAAGCAGGTCTAAAGCAGGACTAAAGCAGGACTAAAGCAGGACTAAACCAAAACTAAACCAGGACTAAAGCAGGACTAAACCAGGACTAAACCAAAACTAAACCAGGACTAAAGCAGGACTAAACCAGGACTAAACCAGGACTAAACCAGGACTAAACCAGGTCTAAAGCAGGACTAAACCAGGACTAAACCAGGACTAAAGTAGGAATAAACCAGGACTAAACCAAGACTAAACCAGGACTAAAGTGGGACTAAAGCAGGACTAAAGCAGGACTAAACCAAGACTAAACCTGGTCTAAACCAGGACTAAACCAAGACTAAACCAGGACTAAAGCAGGTCTAAACCAAGACTAAAGCAGGACTAAACCAGGACTAAACCAAGACTAAACCAGGACTAAAGCAGGTCTAAAGCAGGACTAAAGCAGGACTAAACCAAGACTAAACCAGGACTAAAGCAGGACTAAAGCAGGACTAAACCAAGACTAAACCAAGACTAAAGCAGGTCTAAAGCAGGACTAAACCAGGACTAAACCAGGACTAAAGCAGGTCTAAACCAGGTCTAAACCAGGACTAAAGCAGGTCTAAAGCAGGTCTAAAGCAGGTCTAAAGCCGGACTAAAGCAGGTCTAAACCAGGACTAAAGCAGGACTAAAGCAGGACTAAAGCAGGTCTAAAGCAGGACTAAAGCAGGTCTAAAGCAGGTCTAAAGCAGGACTAAAGCAGGACTAAAGCAGGTCTAAAGCAGGACTAAAGCAGGACTAAACCAAGACTAAAGCAGGACTAAAGCAGGACTAAAGCAGGTCTAAAGCAGGACTAAAGCAGGTCTAAAGCAGGTCTAAAGCGGGACTAAAGCAGGACTAAACCAAGACTAAAGCAGGTCTAAACCAGGTCTAAACCAGGTCTAAAGCAGGTCTAAAGCAGGACTAAACCAGGACTAAAGCAGGACTAAAGCAGGACTAAAGCAGGTCTAAAGCAGGTCTAAAGCAGGTCTAAAGCAGGTCTAAAGCGGGACTAAAGCAGGACTAAACCAGGACTAAAGCAGGACTAAAGCAGGACTAAAGCAGGTCTAAAGCAGGTCTAAAGCAGGACTAAAGCAGGTCTAAAGCAGGACTAAAGCAGGACTAAAGCAGGTCTAAAGCGGGACTAAACCAGGACTAAAGCAGGACTAAAGCAGGTCTAAAGCAGGACTAAACCAGGTCTAAAGCAGGACTAAAGCAGGTCTAAAGCAGGACTAAATTAGGACTAAACCAGGACTAAAGCAGGACTAAACCAGGACTAAACCAGGACTAAACCAGGACTAAAGCAGGTCTAAACCAAGACTAAAGCAGGACTAAACCAGGACTAAAGCAGGACTAAAGCAGGACTAAAGCAGGTCTAAAGCAGGACTAAAGCAGGACTAAACCAAGACTAAAGCAGGACTAAAGCAGGACTAAAGCAGGTCTAAAGCAGGACTAAAGCAAGTCTAAAGCAGGTCTAAAGCAGGACTAAACCAAGACTAAAGCAGGACTAAAGCAGGACTAAAGCGGGACTAAAGCAGGTCTAAACCAGGTCTAAAGCAGGTCTAAAGCAGGTCTAAAGCAGGTCTAAAGCAGGACTAAACCAAGACTAAAGCAGGACTAAAGCAGGACTAAAGCAGGACTAAAGCAGGACTAAACCAAGACTAAAGCAGGACTAAAGCAGGACTAAAGCAGGACTAAAGCAGGACTAAAGCAGGACTAAACCAGGACTAAAGCAGGACTAAACCAGGACTAAACCAAGACTAAAGCAGGACTAAAGCAGGTCTAAAGCAGGTCTAAAGCAGGACTAAACCAAGACTAAAGCAGGACTAAAGCAGGACTAAAGCGGGACTAAAGCGGGACTAAAGCGGGACTAAACCAGGACTAAACCAAGACTAAACCAGGACTAAAGCAGGTCTAAAGCAGGTCTAAAGCAGGACTAAACCAAGACTAAAGCAGGACTAAAGCAGGACTAAAGCAGGACTAAACCAGGACTAAAGCAGGACTAAAGCGGGACTAAAGCAGGTCTAAACCAGGTCTAAAGCAGGTCTAAAGCAGGTCTAAAGCAGGACTAAACCAAGACTAAAGCAGGACTAAAGCAGGACTAAAGCAGGACTAAAGCAGGACTAAAGCAGGACTAAACCAGGACTAAAGCAGGACTAAACCAGGACTAAACCAAGACTAAACCAGGACTAAAGCAGGACTAAAGCAGGACTAAAGCGGGACTAAAGCAGGACTAAAGCAGGACTAAAGCAGGACTAAAGCAGGACTAAAGCAGGACTAAACCAGGACTAAAGCAGGACTAAAGCAGGACTAAAGCAGGTCTAAACCAGGTCTAAAGCAGGTCTAAAGCAGGTCTAAAGCAGGACTAAACCAGGACTAAACCAAGACTAAACCAGGACTAAAGCAGGACTAAACCAGGACTAAAGCAGGACTAAAGCAGGACTAAAGCAGGACTAAACCAAGACTAAAGCAGGACTAAAGCAGGACTAAAGCAGGACTAAACCAGGACTAAAGCAGGACTAAACCAGGACTAAACCAAGACTAAACCAGGACTAAAGCAGGACTAAAGCGGGACTAAAGCGGGACTAAAGCAGGACTAAACCAGGACTAAAGCAGGACTAAAGCAGGACTAAAGCAGGACTAAACCAGGACTAAAGCAGGACTAAAGCAGGACTAAAGCAGGTCTAAACCAGGTCTAAAGCAGGTCTAAAGCAGGTCTAAAGCAGGACTAAACCAAGACTAAAGCAGGACTAAAGCAGGACTAAACCAGGACTAAAGCAGGACTAAACCAGGACTAAACCAAGACTAAACCAGGACTAAAGCGGGACTAAAGCGGGACTAAAGCGGGACTAAAGCAGGACTAAACCAGGACTAAAGCAGGACTAAAGCAGGACTAAAGCAGGACTAAACCAGGACTAAAGCAGGACTAAAGCAGGACTAAAGCAGGACTAAACCAGGACTAAAGCAGGACTAAACCAGGACTAAACCAGGACTAAAGCAGGTCTAAAGCAGGACTTAAGCAGGACTAAAGCAGGACTAAACCAGGACTAAAGCAGGACTAAAGCAGGACTAAACCAGGACTAAACCAGGACTAAACCAGGACTAAACCAGGACTAAAGCAGGAATTAAACCAGGACTAAAGCAGGACTAAACCAGGACTAAACCAGGACTAAAGCAGGACTAAAGCAGGACTAAACCAGGACTAAAGCAGGACTAAACCAGGACTAAAGCAGGCCCAAACCAGTACAGAACATGTCTAAGGAAAGTCGCCCTCAGAGGAAACTCCTATTCACCCTGGAGAGACAAAGAGACCACGAGAATGGACTCTTTAGCGAGCTTTATTCGTGAGTTATTTGGCGCTCAGACCCCGGCGGAAGACGTTGCAATCATGGGCACTCCATGATCTATTTGTATTAGATATCTCCCCCCGGAGCCTGGAGACTGGTGGTGGTAGATGTGAAGAGGAGGTAGAGGATGAGGGGAATGCAGAGGAGGAGCAGGGGAGGTGGTGGGTCGCAGTACGGTTTGAGCGGCCGAGCCATCTGCCTGAGGCTTAAATGCGACCGCCTGGTGCTGATTGGAGCGGGGAGGAGTCACTGAGAGCGATGATTGGGGATGAGGAGCAGGTGCGAGGGCCATGGTGCAGACGCCCCCTGACCTTTCACCCTACTTCTTTGGCCGGGAAAAACTGCATAACCTCTTTGGGATAAGCGCAGAAACCTGGGAGAGTCCATGGTGAAGGAGGGATCTGACTCTCACAGACGGACAGGCCACGCCCGCTTGAGTGCGATGATGGCGCTGGGGAGAGGGTCCTTCCATGGAGGCCTTGACGTAGATGGTGGAGTTAGGTCTTTGAGGCTGAATTTACGCAGGCTTCATTTGTGATTTGCGGCATTACAATTATGAATAATTGAAACTGAAATTAGTCTGAAGTGGTTTTTATAAAGATTTTTTTTTAATGGCAAAAGAAAAAAGTCAGTTTTGATCAAATAATCTCTCGTTACAAAACCTCAAACTCTAAAGCTCATTTCTCAAACACACAATTTAGTTACATTATTTTATCACAAATACAACCAACACCTGAACTGAGGCCACGCCCCTCAGGCAGGAGGCCACTCCCCTCAGGAGAAGGCCACGCCCCTCAGACAGGAGGCCACTCCCCTCAGGAGGAGGCCACTCCCCTCAGGCAGGAGGCCACTCCCCTCAGGAGGAGGCCACTCCCCTCAGGAGGAGGCCACGCCCCTCAGGCAGGAGGCCACTCCCCTCAGGAGAAGGCCACGCCCCTCAGACAGGAGGCCACTCCCCTCAGGAGGAGGCCACTCCCCTCAGGAGGAGGCCACTCCCCTCAGGAGGAGGCCACGCCCCTCAGGCAGGAGGCCACTCCCCTCAGGAGAAGGCCACGCCCCTCAGGCAGGAGGCCACTCCCCTCAGGAGGAGGCCACTCCCCTCAGGAGGAGGCCACTCCCCTCAGGAGGAGGCCACTCCCCTCAGGAGGAGGCCACTCCCCTCAGGAGAAGGCCACGCCCCTCAGGCAGGAGGCCACTCCCCTCAGGAGGAGGCCACTCCCCTCAGGCAGGAGGCCACTCCCCTCAGGAGGAGGCCACGCCCCTCAGGCAGGAGGCCACTCCCCTCAGGAGGAGGCTACGACCCTCAGGCAGGAGGCCACTCCCCTCAGGAGGAGGCCACTCCCCTCAGGAGGAGGCCACGCCCCTAAGGCAGGAGGCCACTCCCCTCAAGAGAAGGCCACGCCCCTCAGGCAGGAGGCCACTCCCCTCAGGAGGAGGCCACTCCCCTCAGGAGGAGGCCACGCCCCTCAGGCAGGAGGCCACTCCCCTCAGGAGAAGGCCACACCCCTCAGGCAGGAGGCCACTCCCCTCAGGCAGGAGGCCACTCCCCCTCAGGAGGAGGCCACACCCCTCAGGCAGGTGATTTTCCTTGTGAATAATGAGCAGTTTGACCTTTCAGCTGTTCTGAATGTGACTCTTTCTCCTCCAGTTGTTTTACACTCAACGATCACAAGCTCATGTCTGGTTCTCTAACCTGGAGGCCCCCAGGGCACTGTCCTCGCGCCCTCTCTCTTCACCCTCTACACTGCAGACTTCAGACATGGACAGTTGTGTCCTGCAGAAGTTCTCTGACCACTCTGCCATCATGGGACTCATCACAGACGATGATGTGGAGGACTGGAGCAGGACTTTGTGGAACCACCTCCTCATCAACGCGGGGAAGACCAATCAACTTAGAAGACTATGGACAGGCCACGCCCCCCTCACCAGTGAACATCCAGGGATGGGACATTGAGAGAGTGACTCATACAAGGACCTGGTGTTCATCTGAACCACAAACTGGACTCATAACACAGACTGAACAGGAAGAGCCAGAGTCGGCTCCACCTCCTGAGGAGACTCAGGTCTTTTGGAGTGACAGGTCCACTCCTGACAGGGCCGCTCCTGACAGGGCCGCTCCTGACAGGGCCGCTCCTGACAGGGCCACTCCTGACAGGGCCACTCCTGACAGGGCCACTCCTGACAGGGCCGCTCCTGAAGACCTTCTCTGACTCTGTGGTGCATCAGCTCCTGTAGGTGTGGTCATCACAGAGGGAGAGGAAGAAGCTGGACAAAGTCATCAAGAAGTCCAGCTCCGTCCAGGGCTGTGCTCTGGACTTGGTGCAGGAGGTGGGGGACAGGAGGGTCCTGGCTAAACTCACATCTATGCTGGTCCATGAGTCTCACCCCCTGCAGGACACTCTGTCCCCTGCAGGACACTCTGTCCCCTGCAGGACACTCTGTCCGCTCTGGAGAGCAGCTTCAGTGACTGATCCACCCTCGATGTGTGAAGGAAAGGTTCCGTAGGTCTTTCCTTCTGCTGCTGTCAGACTTTATAACAAACACTGTTAGTCCTGAACACTCACAATACTGACCTAACCATGTGCAATTCTGTCGTGATCGTATTATCTTGTCTTACGCTAGCTGTTTATTTTGTATTTATTTTATCTTTATTATTTTCCCTTGTTGGGAAATGGGAGTTTTTGTTTATAATAGATCTTCTACTGAGAGTGTTTTTTAAACTTCCTATAAATGATCTGTTCTTTTCTTCTGGATCTTCCTGCGTTGCAACAATGAAATTTCCCCATGTGGGACAATAAAGGAATATCTTATCTTATCTCTGACCTAGTCCAATCTCTGACCCTTCCCAACCTCCTGAGGATCACTTCACACTTTCCTCAGGTAATCACGTCATATCCATGTCCGCTTTAGAACCGCTTTTCAAAGCCTGCTAGGCTAGTACACCACTGCCTCGTGAGTGTTTTTCGCTCCTGCGGCACCGCCATTTCGTTTCGAGTGTTTTTTTTTTCTTTTAACGCCGCGTGTGAGCTCGTGATAACCTGCGCCCCATGAGTGACTCCGCTCCTGTGGCTTGACCGTTTATTAGCTTGTCTTGTTGCTAGCTATACTTCGGTTGTATTGTAATTTTTACACCTGCGTGACCCGGTGCCTCGTGAGTGTTTTTTCGCTCCAACGGCACCGTGGTTACTGACTATTCTCAATCTCAACCGGTGTTCCGTGAGTGCTCTCCGCTCCTATGACACCGCAAGTCTGGGACTCGTGAGCTCACCAGCCCGTTGCTTCTGCCTCAGTTTGTGGCGACGTAGCCTGTGCGTGTTCACCCGCGCCTTCTAATTAAGCGCGGTACATGAGCCAGTGACTTGTGAGTGTTATTCGCTCCGGAAAGCTCACAAGATGATGTCATCCATGTTGCATGGTTGCAACAGTTGCTTGGCTCCTCTAAGCCCAGAAGATGGCCATACCCTATGTCCACATTGTCTGGGGATTGGACATCTGAAACAGGCTCTCACAGAAGATGCCTGTTTCAATTGTATCTCCATTCCACTGGCAGACAGGACCGCTAGATTGGCAGCGGTTGATAGTACTATGCCCAAACTGACTCTTGCCTCTAGTCCTGTTAAGGACCATAAACGCCGCAAGCGTCCCTGCATGGAGGCCTCTGAGGCCAAGAGAAGTCATCCTGATCAGGCGTTGTCTGCCAAAGTGGACACTTTGGCTTCTGAATTTGTTCAGATTAAGTCTTTGCTCCTCAGTCTAAAACTTAGTGGTCCTCCCACTGTGCCTAGCCCCATTCTGGATGATGAGGAAGACCAGACAGACTCCAGTGCTGATCATCCTCAGGAAGATGCTATATCCATTGCTGCTTCAGATACTTTGTTCAGAGCAGATGGTGCAGATTTTCTGGGGGATCGGGTAGAAGGCTGTCACTCTCCTAACCCCTCTGTTGTGAGCTCACGCTCCTCAGACCTGGAGCCCTTGGAGACAGAGCCTGAGTTTTCCTCTGTTCACCAGGCTATTCAGTTGGCCTTATCGAGGCTTGGAGTAGATACACCTGTGATGGCTGTCCCTACAAGTGCCTTTTTCAAAGTCTCCCAGAAGCCTGTATTCAGCGTTCCGGCCTCTTTGCCATACATTGAGGAGCTCCAACGATGTTGGGCAGATCCCAAGTCGTTTACTCATTTCCCAAGGGAATGCAGGAGTTTGAGTGCTATGCAAGATGCAGCTAAGTACGGATTGGATCACATGCCCTCCGTTGATGGCACTATTGCGGGCCTGGTTGTAGCGCCTGTGGATGCTGCTCGACCAGAAGCCCGTTGCCGACGTCCTCAGTGCAGAGTTACGGATGACCTCATCACTAAAAGTTATGATGCGGTGGCTCGGATTGGTCGCCTGGGTAACTCCCTTTCTCATCTAGCCATTGCCCTTTCTCAGTCTCTGAAAGAGGCTGGAGTTGACAATGCTACGCAGAGCCAGAGTGATGCTTCACTTCAGGCGTTTGCTTACATGTCGAGAGAGCTTGGCTGATGTCCACTCTGACCATTGCTAGACGCCAGGTGTGGCTAGCCCAGTCCCCCCTGTCAGAGTCTTGCAGGGGTACACTTCGCACTTTACCTGTTGTGCCAGGTCATGTGTTTGGACCCGCTGCCCAGCAGACCTTGGAGCGGGCTGTTGAGGCAAATAAATCTCGCAGACACTTTGCTGAACTGCATCGTGGCCCCAGACCCCAGCCCAGAGGTGCCAGCTCTTTTCGCCCAGCGGCAAGAGTCTCAACCTTACCAGGATCTGGACGTGTTTTTGATGGCCAAGGTCAGGCCAGTCGACCCTCTCTCCAGCCCACGTTTCGGCCACCAAGGGGCAGGGCCCCAAGAAATGACCGCCAGGTTCGCCGGGACCGCCCCCCTCAAGGCGGCCACAACTGTAGAGTTTGACACTCTACATCTGGCCCCCAGCTGTTTTTCCGAAAGCCATCGCGGTCGTTGGGAGGCCTTAGTTACAGACCCGTGGGTGATTTCAACCCTGTTCGAGGGCTATAAAATTCAGTTCAGACGGCGTCCTCCAAAGTTCGAGGGGGTAAGAAAGAACCGTTGTTTCCGACGCAGTGAGGTCCATGGCCCTCCGACAGGAGATTCAGGAACTTTTGCGGAAAGGTGCCATAGAAGTTGTTCAGAGTTCAGAACAGTTAAAGGGGTTCTATTCAATCTATTTTCTAGTTCCAAAAAAGGATGGAGGTTTTCGTCCGATTCTCAATCTCAGGTGCCTAAATCATTATGTCAAGGTGCTACGTTTTCACATGCTCCGTACCACGGATGTCCTGCAGTCGGTCAGGGAAGGGGATTGGTTCACAAGTGGCGACTTAAAGGACGCTTATTTCCTTGTCCCTGTGGCACCACACCACAGACCGTTTCTACGCTTTGCTTTCGAAGATCAAGCGTACCAGTTCAGAGTGCTCCCCTTCGGGCTCTCTCTAGCGCCCCGTACATTCACCAGGTGTGTGGCGGCAGTTCTTGCGCCCCTTCAAGCCCGAGGAATGAGAATTCTGCCGTACTTGGACGACTGGCTTGTGTGTGCTCGGAGTCGGGAACAAGAACTCGGAGACACTTCCATTCTACTGGACCATGTGTCACAATTGGGGCTTTCAGTGAACGTTGCGAAGAGCTCATTGATTCCCAGCCAAAAGGTAATCTTCATTGGCATTGCCATCGAATCTGTGACCATGAAGGCTTTTCCGTCCCCTCAAAGAGTGACAGATGTGCTCAATCTCGTTTCTCGTGTTCAGAGGAATCAGAGAGTGTCATTCGGTCTGCTTCTTCAGTTGATGGGCAAGCTTACATCCGTGTCAACATTAATATCTCTGGAGCTTCTGTACTTGCGCCCCTTACAGATTTGGCTCAACAATCTGGGCCTACATCTACTGCTGCACCAGCACAGATCTGTGTAGCTCTCCACTCCGTGTCTTCGGCATCTCCGGCCTTGGGGAACCAGGGTGTTCCTTTGCAGTGGCGTTCCTCTGGGCTCTCTCCCGTGTCGTCGAGAGGTAGTAGTCATAGACGCCTCACTTACAGGCTGGGGGGCTGTCTGGAACCACAGGACGGTCAGAGGTGTTTGGAATCCTTGAGAGAGGCTCCAAAACATAAACGTGCTGGAACTGCGAGCTGTTCGCTTGGCACTCATGTTCTTCCTTCCTGCCCTCAGGGGGAGACATATTCTTGCTCGTACAGACAACACGTCAACAGTTTACCACATAAATCATCAAGGGGGCACAAGATCTGTTCACTCACTAGTGGAGGCACGGAAGCTCCACCTGTGGGCGCTGCCCCGTTTACAGAGTGTCAGGGCAGTTCATCTGCCAGGCGTGCAGAATTGCACTGCAGATTTTCTCTCGCGGCAGAAACCACAACTGGGAGAGTGGAGGTTGAACCCGATGGTGGTGCAGGAAATCTGGGGGATGTACAGCATGGCAGAGGTAGATCTGTTTGCCTCGAGCGCGACAACACATTGTCTCAACTGTGGTTTTCCCTCTCAGAACCAGACAGTCCACTGGGGCAGGACACACTGGCACACCCGTGGCCGGAATGCCTCCTGTATGCATTCCCTCCCTTTCCACTCCTGTTGCTAACGCTACACAGGATAACCAGGAGCAATCACAGCGTGTTATTAGTTTCTCTGTATTGGCCAGGGAGGATATGGTTTCCCGTGCTTCTCCAACTTCTCAATGGGAAACCGTGGCCTCTCCCTCAGAGGAAGGATCTCCTGTCACAGCTGGGAGGGAGCATATGGCATCCTCACCCAGAGCGCCTTCACCTGTACCTGTGGCCATTAAAGGGCCGGACTCTGTGTTGACTTCTTGTGACCAGGCAGTTATCCAAACAATCCTGAACGCTCGTGCTGCCTCAACGAGAGCGCTGCATGAGAACAGATGGAAACGGTTTGTTAGTTGGTGTGGGACTCGTGATGTGGACCCACTGCTCTGTCCCAGTACTACTAAACTACCTTCAGACGTTATTTGATAAAAATCTTTCGGTTTTGACTATTAAGGTTTATGTTGCGGCCATTTCAGCCCGCCATTCCTTGATTGATGGTCGTTCAGTGGGGTCGCATTCCTTAGTATGCCGTTTTTTTAAAGGGTGCCCTTCGATCTAGGGCTCTTCAGCCTCCCAAAGTTACTTGCCATTCTACCAGAGGAGTGTCCACATCTGGGGCCGCGCTGAAGGGTGTCCCACTGAATGACATCTGTGCTGCAGCTACGTGGGCTTCCTCCTGTACCTTCGCCCGCTTCCGCTTCTCATCCGGAATTCATAGAACCCTAGTTACATACGTAACTCTTGTTTAGAACCTGTTTAGAACCGCTTTAGAACCGCTTTAGAACCGCTCGAATGGAGTAAGTGTTTCAAATGTGAAGAGGATAGTACTTTTACCCTTTTCATTATCTTATGCTTTAATTCAATCTTCTTTTTAGTGCTAAATATCATGTCATGTTTTGACCTTTGGCCTTTTGATATATGATATATTTAAAAGTATTTTATGGGATGTAATGTATATGATGGAGGTTTATAGCATTCTAGCAGCTTAAATGTGTAAAATGACACAGACACAGAGAGGAGGCGTGGCTCGTGCTGACACATGCTTTATTTAAACCAGAACACTCCAGGAGGAACAGAAACTTCTACAAAGTCTCTCAAAGTGCAGGGTCTCTACCACTGACAGAAGGTGAACTCTGCAGCCCTGACTGACAAAACTTAAGCTACACACACACAAACACAACACGATTCCTCCAGGAGATGGCGCTGCTGCTGCCCCAGAGAGAACACTCGTCCCGTTTAGGCCAGGTGCGTTTGGGGCGTGGCGAGCCGTCGGGGGCAGGATCAGCGCTCTATAGAATGTGAGCCCAGAGCGCAGGCCGTACGCTCAGGACACGTCTTCAACGGTTCAGGATCCGAGCCGAGGCCCGTAGAGCTGCTTACACGAGGGTGGTGCACGCAGCACGCGGGGCCTTCAGCCGGAACATTCTCTACAGTTAAGATTTAAACATATTTAAATATGATTCTATGGTTTGAGTATCGTCAGCGGGGATCGCTCCACCCGCTGAGGCATTCTTAGTCTTCAACCTGGAGTTGAGGCACATGTTTAGTTTCTGTTTGGCAGGGTAATCGTTCCACTAAACTTTCTCCTGCATTACATTCACAAAACTCCCTTTCCTATAATTGTCATAAATAACACATTTTCATAACCGTAACTTCGGCTATATACATTATGTACACGTCACTGGTTCAAAAAGGCTTCGTCACCAAAAGGCACATTTCAGAACAACGTTAGGTTGTAGTTCGGCATAAATTAAGTCACGTTTGGTACAAAAATAGTTATATTTACAAGAACATATCCAGATTCATGACGTTGGTGCTAATTAATAATAATAATGATAATAAGAACTAAAATTTAAAATCTTTTATACATGGACCATGAGAGTGGAGTCAGTCCTGCAGTTCTGTCCCGGAACCGCAGTGAGACCAGAATCCTTATGGTGTGGGGGACTTTGGGGTCGGGGACTTGGGTGAGATTGGGGATTTGACCCGAGGAGGGGACTTCAGGGGTTCTGGGGACTTGACTCGCAGTGGGGACTTCAGGGGTTCTGGGGACTTGACTCGCAGTGGGGACTTCAGGGGTTCTGGGGACTTGACCCGGGGAGGAGACTTGATTGGTTCTGGGGACTTGACTCTTGCGGGAGACTTGATGGGCTCTGGACTTTTGAGTCTGGCTTCTGGCTCTGGGGATCTGGCCAGAGAAGATTTGGCTTCGGGAGAGGTCACTCGAATCATCGTTGCTTGGGCCTCCATTTTTCTTACGCTCAGAGTGAAGTGCGCCTCTTGTTTCCCGCTGGAATTCTGGACAAGGACGGTGTAGCTGCCGGCGTCGGACAGCTCCACAGCAGAGATGTCAAACGAGGAACAGGAGCCTGAGGCGACAATGTGGTGTCGCGCTGAAGGCCCTATGGTTTGGCCCTCGTGGATCCAGGACGCCGCAGGAATGGGATGTCCCTCAAAGTCGCAGTCAAAATGCACTACGTCTCCCTCCTCCACCAACATGGACTTGGGCTTGGTCAGGATCCTGGCCGGTTTCTCAGTGGCTGTTAACTCTGAGACAACCGTCTCCTTCACACTTTTGGAGGAGACGTGGTATACCTCAGTTTTTGTCATTTGGGACATGTGATAGGCCGGCGGTTCCTCGTCTCTCTTGGTCAGAGTGGAAAAAGCGGCAAACTCCTCCCCGACCACCTCCAGTGTGGCGTAGTCGGAAGTCTCTCCACGCGCATTCCTGCACACGGCGCGGTACGTGCCGGAGTCTTCGGTCACGCAGCTGTTGATCTGCAGCGTCAGGACACCGTTCACGTTGGACATGTGGTACTTGGCTCCGGGGCTGATCTCTTTGCCATTGTGGAACCAGGAGATGTGTGGCTCAGGTTTGGCCTGGATGTTCAGGCTGAAGCGTGCGTTGGTACTATACGGCACGCGGTGGGACCTCATTCGGATGGTGATGCGAGGGGCGTGGTCCAGGCTGAAGGGTGCTTGAGGCAGAACCTCTTTGCGCTCCACAGATCTCCTTTCGGTTCTCAGGGCCTGTTTCCTCTCCTCGTACCGAGACGCAAAGTCAACTTTGGGATATGAGATCTCCACTTTGGCCCTCTCCTGCATCCTTTCAGATTCCGGCTCAGGCGGGGGCAGTTTCTTGATGGATTTGGGGATGTACTCAGCGGTGAACGCAGTCAGGTGCTCGCTTTGCACCTCCTCTGAGTAGGTGGTCACTGTAGACTTCTCTCTCTTTGTGCTCGTGCGCATCTTCTCCTCAAACTCGATGCGTTTAAGCTCGCTCTTGTAGGAGGAGATGCGGCCGACGGTGGTGTGCGGGCGGAGCATTTCCTGCACCTCTCTCTCCTCGTACACTCTCTGCTTTCCTTTGGGCGGTTTATATGTGGCTTTGTCGTGGCGCTGACGCAGGTCCATGAAGCTGGGCCCAGCCTCGTACTTGGAGGGGATTTTGTAGGAGTCGTAGCGGTGCAGCTCTTCGTCCTCATCCTCCATGTGTCTAGGCGAGGACGGCCTCAGGGCGGACAGCTCGAAGCGCACAGGGCTGAGGCTAGGGGGCGATGCAGAGTAGCCCAGCTCCAGCTCCTCCTCCAGGCGCAGACGTTCCTCCTCTGTTCGCTTCATGGACAGATACTCGTCGACGGGCAACAGCAGCTCCTCGTCCGACAGGTCGCCCAGAGACCTACGGCGGATGCGGTGGTAGGCATCGATCTCCGGGGACGGCGTGCGGTGGCGTGCAGGCCTCACTGTCTCCAAGTCATCCTGACTCACGGCCGGGAGCCTCCACTTGGGCTTGTACTGATCTTTGATGCGAACAGGGATCTCGTAGAACTGGTCCCAGCGTGACAGGCGGATGCGCTTGAGCCGGCGCTCGCGGATCTTGTCCATGGGCTCGGGGAACTCGTACTGGTCGCGCAGCTTCTTGTACCATTTCATATCAGACATGGGTTTAAACACTTTTATTTGTACGTCCTCCTCCAGCGCCGCCGGGTTCACAGTGCGAGGAGTGGGAACCACATAAGGCATACGCAGCCTCTTCTCATCTGCACGTTTCTTTCTCTCCTCCTTCTCTTTCTGGATCTCTGCCTCAGTCTTCTCACCCTTTTTGGTGGTCACAGCGGGTTTGAACATTGTGGCGGCTTCTCTGATGGCCTGGATGGCAGCGGGAGGCAATGGCAGGATATCTGTTCCTGTCATAATCTGAGACAGTCGTACCTTCTTTTCCATCTGCTCCTTCTCCTTGGCTTTCTCCTTCTCTTTGGGGCTCAACTCTGGCTCTTTTTTCACGTGAGCCACACGCTCCACCTTCAGTGTGGCCTGGCAGCTGGCCGAACCAGCAGAGTTAGTGGCCGTGACTCTGTAGATACCGGAGTCCTCAGGCAACGTGTCACGTATGTGGAGGATGAAATAGTCCAGACCCTCATGCACCACCTCGATGGAGGGTCCGAGGGTAAGCGGCATGCCGTCCTTCTCCCACTTCAGGGCAGGCTTTCCGGATACTCGAATCTCAAAGCGTACATCCTGCCCCTCGCGACACTCGACGTTAGCGAGGAGACGCTTGAACATGGGTCTGAGTGTGAGGTCGGCAGGCTTGGGCCGTGGCACCACGGTGAGACGGGCCTTACAACTGTCATCTCCATATCTGTTACGAGCCACAACGCTGTACTCGGCGTCGTCTTCAGCTTCCAGGTTGTGGATGATGAGCTGATACAGTCCTTTGTCACTGATGAACGTGTACTTCTTCTCGTCCTGCCCAGGGATCATCTTTTGGCCGGATTTGTGCCAGATGACGCGGGGCTCAGGGTGCACAGTGATGGTGACACCGAAGCGCACGTCCTCACCGCGGTAGGCCGTCTTATTGACAAGCGGCAGAGTGAACTCTGGCGGCTTCTGCAGCAGACGGGCTGTGTCCACACGGCGCTTTGTTTTCTTCACAACTCTGGTGGTGAAGAAGTCTCTGTAGCAGCGCACGCCACTGATGAACAGCTCTGCGTAAGCGCTGTCTTCTCCGTATTCATTCACCACTTTGCAGCGGTATGTTCCATCGTCGGTGCGAGTGGCCTTCTGCAGGCAGAGCGTGGCGAGTCCGTCCTCATACTCCATCACGTACTTGTCGCTGGCCTCCAGCTGTCGCACGCCGCAGTACCACGTCACTTCTGTGCTGCTGTCGTAGTTCTCGATGTTGCAGATGAATTTGACACTGTCTCCTTCGTTGACGACAGAGTGGCCGATCTGCCCTGCCAGCGGGCCATGCTCAAACGGAGCGATCTTCACTTTAGCCACAAAGACGCCACGCTGCGGGCGGATCGAGCCGCCGCTGGCCACACGGGCCGCTGACACCACAGTGCTCCACTCTTTTCTAACCATGGCCTGGTAGTACCTCTTGTGGCGGCTGGTAGGGATAGCTCTGGCGCTCATCTCCTCGGCAGGTTTGGTGAGCCATGGGTGGGCCAGTGCCTCAGTTGCCGACATACGATGTTTGCGTTCTTTGGTCATGAGGCGGTCGGTGAAGTCAAGCGCATCCACGCTGACATGCTTGAAACTGTCGTCATCGTAGCTGTAGGCGGCCGTGGAGATGTTGTCGATCATCTGTTGGTTGGTTTCGGCGGTGAAGGGATTGAGGCCGCTAAGCAGGACGTAGGCGAGGACACCCACACTCCACGTATCAGTGACGCTGCTCACCATGTCACTCTGGTGGATTTCAGGGGCCGCATACTCGGCCGTGGTGTACTGGACCTTAATAATATCACCGGGCGTCAGGTGGCGGGACTGGCCCAGCTCGATGATCTTCACGTTGGAGCTGGAGCGAGTTGTGTAGATGATATTCTCGGGTCGGATGTCAAAGTGGCCATAGTCTTCTCCGTGGAGGAACTCCAGGGCGGAGCACACCTGGCGGATGTAGCTCACTACCTCACGCTCGTTCAGCTCAAAGTCAGCGCTGTTCAGCCGCTCAAACACGTCTCCTCCTGACAGGAAGTCGTAAATCATGACGAGCTCCTCGGGGCTGTCGAAGGACTCGTGAAGCAGCAAGAAACTGGTGTGTTTGCACTGGTTCAAAGTGGCGATCTCCTTCTTCACAATGGCCTGGTCGGCTCCTCTCACTTTCACAAACTTGGCCATGTATGTTTTCTCTGAGCTCGTTGACACACAGCGATGTACGATTCCAAACTGGCCTCTGCCCAGCTCCTCAGCAATGCTGTACTTGTTGTGCAGGTTCTTTGCGTCCGAGTGAGGCGCCTTGCCTTTGGGCACACGGCCGGTGTCGTCCACCTCGAGGTCGTACAGTAGAACTCTGGACTTGTCCTCTTTGGTCATGACGGGGCCGCTTGTCTCGCTCGGGGAACTCTGGCCGAATTTGTTCTCGGCAATAACTCTGAACTGGTAGCTGGTTCCTCCGAACAGGTTGATGACGGTGTATCGCGTGTCTCTGGACTGGGCCACGCGCACCCAGCGCTCGGCCGTGGTCGAGCATTTCTCAATGATGTAGCTGATGACTCTGCTGCCGCCGTCATTGGCCGGAGCAACCCAGTTCAGGGTGACGGAGTCTCGGGATACGTCGCTAGCCTTTATGCCTCGTGGCGGGTCGGGCACGTCAGCTACGTCCAGCTCCACCGTCTGCTGGTCGATGCCAAAACGGTTCTTGGCGCAGACGATGTAAAAGCCGGCGTCTTTCTTCTCAACGCCATTGGGGAAGACGAGAGAGGTGAAGGAGCGTGTGACAATGACTTGGTAATGTCCGTTACTGTCAATCAGATCCTGACCCTTCTGCCAAGTGATCACGGGATCAGGCTTTCCACCGAAGGGAATCTTGATGTTGACAACCTCGCCACGCAGCGCCGGGATGGCCTCCTTGTCTTTCAAGTTTTTGGGCAAGTGGATCTTGGCGGGGATCTCCACGTCCAGGGACACAGTGGCACAGATGGAGCCGCCCTGGTTTGTGGCTCTGATCTGGTAAACGGTGGAGTCCTCCTCGGTGGCTTCAGTGATGACCAGCTGATGGTAGCCGCCCTTGAACTCCTGGATTTTGATCTTCTTTCCATCGGAGTGCACTTCCTTGCCACGACGGAACCATTTGATGACGGGTTTGGGCTGGCCGGTGATCTTGCAGACGAGAGTGGCGTTGCTCTTGTGTTTGACGCTCAGGTTTCTCAGCTCCTCTTTGAAGGCGGGCGCTCGGACGTCCACCACAGTGGTGGGGACAACTGGGGCTGTCTCCTCACTGTAGTCACTGTGGCCGCCCAGGTTCTCACACTTGACTCTGAAGACATATTCCACTCCCTCGGTGAGACGTTTGATGGAGAACACGGTCTGCTTGATCTCGTCTGTGGTCACCGCGCTCCATTCTGTCCAGTCCTTCTTGTCCTTCTTGTTTTTCTTCTCCAGGTGGTAGCACTTTATCTTGGAGCCTCCGTCGCTGAGCGGAGGTTTCCAGGACATGACACAGGACGTGTTGGTGATGCCGGAGACAACCGGAGACAGAGGAGGAGACGGTTTCTCTGCAAAGACAAGAATAAGAAAGTGAGATTATGGTCACCAATTTTCACGGTTTGATTCTCTTCTAGTAAAGGAATATCTATATTAGCTTGTTTCATTTGCATGTGGGTCTTTACCCCCTGACCCTGTCCCCGATGCCCACTCACCGAGCTGGCTCTTGATCAGGATGGGGGCCGTCAGCTCCAGGGGTTCACTGTTGCCGTATTTGTTCTGGGCGTAGACCCTGAAGTAGTAGCCGGCGCTGTCCACAAGGTTGGGTACTCTGCAGCTGGTGCTGTTGACGGAGGAGGACACCAGCTCCCACTGCGTCCCCTCTTTGTCCTCGCGTTTCTCTACGATGTAGTTCGTGATCATGCAGCCGCCGTTGTCCGTGGGCGCTTTCCAGCTGATGATGACGGAGTTTTTCAGGAGTGCGTCCAGGACGATGGGCCCCTGAGGGACGTCGGGTTTGTCTGCCAAGGACAAGAACCACGTCAGTACAACCACAAGAACCACGTCAGTACAACCACAAGATCTTTACTTACAGATCATTTCATGTCATATATATTTATGTCATATATATCTATGTCATGAATACTGAGTTACTTCTTACTGCGTATTTTCTAACAATCCTCTCCCGTGGCCCAATCAGAGAGCTCCATTCTGAATTTCAAACTTTTCAATTTGACATTTAAATTGTTTCTCTCTTTGACTTATTCATTGTTCATTGTTTCCTGTTCTTATGTTTGTGACTTCTGTTCATATTCAAGGATTGAAACTCCTCTGTGTTTTTAAAGAACTGACATTGTCCTCAACTCCACCAGATACAAGTACTTACAGAAGTACTCATACTCAGTGTAAATACGGTGTAAACTCACCGTAGATCTCCACGTTGAAGGCCGTGTCGGCGCGTCCAAAGTGGTTGTGCAGGCGGACGCGGTACTTCCCCCCGTGGACGCGGCGCTGCACGTTCTTGATGACCAGGTGCGTGTAATGCTCCGTGGTCTCGATGCTGATGTCGTCCGTTGGCGCCAGCGTCTTGGCGCCGTGCAGCCACATGATCTTTGGCTCGGGGCGCCCGATGTAGACGACGTGGATCCTCAGTGTTGTGCCGAGGCCGGCGTGGTAGGTCTCTTTGAGCGGGTAGTCCGGGTGGAAGGAGGGCGTGGCCTCCAGGACCAGGGTGCCCGTGGTCTCCGCCTCGCCGGCCTCGTTGATGGCCTTGCAGGTGTACTCGCCCTCGTCCCTCTGCTGGTCAGTCATGATGGAGAGCGAGTGGTTGCGGCCGTCTGAGCTCATCTCGTATTTGCGGGACTCCACGACCTCTTTGCCCGCGTGGTACCACTTGATGTCGGGCATCGGGCGCCCGATGATCTGGCACTTCATGATGGCGGGCTGACCCAGCTTAGTCGTGACCTCGTCCATCTCCTTCCTCAGGCTCGGCTTGTTCTCCACTGAGGACAGAAGGACCTGGTTTAGACCTGGTTTAGTCCTGGTTTAGTCCTGGTTTAGTCCTGGTTTTTT
>NW_027316215.1:0-40465 GCF_026437365.1 Eucyclogobius newberryi | reverse complement strand
AGTCTTGTTTAGTCTTGGTTTGGTCTTGGTTTAGTCCTGGTTTAGTCCTGGTTTAGTCCTGGTTTAGTCTTGGTTTAGTCCTGGTTTAGTCCTGGTTTAGTCCTGGTTTAGTCTTGGTTTAGTCCTGGTTTAGTCCTGGTTTAGTCTTGGTTTAGACCTGGTTTAGTCCTGGTTTAGTCCTGGTTTAGTCCTGGTTTAGTCTTGGTTTAGTCCTGGTTTAGTCCTGGTTTAGTCCTGGTTTAGTCTTGGTTTAGTCTTGGTTTAGTCCTGGTTTAGTCCTGGTTTAGTCTTGGTTTAGTCTTGGTTTAGTCCTGGTTTAGTCTTGGTTTAGTCCTGGTTTAGTCCTGGTTTAGTCCTGGTTTAGACCTGGTTTAGTCTTGGTTTAGTCCTGGTTTAGTCCTGGTTTAGTCCTGGTTTAGTCCTGGTTTAGTCCTGGTTTAGACCTGGTTCAGTCTTGGTTTAGTCTTGGTTTAGTCTTGGTTTAGTCTTGGTTTAGTCCTGGTTTAGTCCTGGTTTAGTCCTGGTTTAGTCCTGGTTTAGACCTGGTTCAGTCTTGGTTTAGTCTTGGTTTAGTCTTGGTTTAGACCTGGTTTAGTCTTGGTTTAGACCTGGTTTAGTCCTGGTTTAGTCCTGGTTTAGTCCTGGTTTAGTCTTGGTTTAGTCCTGGTTTAGACCTGGTTTAGTCCTGGTTTAGTCCTGGTTTAGTCCTGGTTTAGTCTTGGTTTAGTCTTGGTTTAGTCCTGGTTTAGTCCTGGTTTAGTCTTAGTTTGGTCTTGGTTTAGTCTTGGTTTGGTCTTGGTTTAGACCTGGTTTAGTCCTGGTTTAGTCCTGGTTTAGTCTTGGTTTAGTCTTGGTTTGGTCTTCGTTTAGTCCTGGTTTAGTCTTGGTTTAGCCCTGGTTTAGTCCTGGTTTAGTCCTGGTTTAGTCTTGGTTTAGTCTTGGTTTAGTCCTGGTTTAGTCCTGGTTTAGTCCTGGTTTAGTCTTGGTTTAGTCTTAGTTTAGTCCTGGTTTAGTCTTGGTTTACTCTTGGTTTAGTCCTGGTTTAGTCCTGGTTTAGTCCTGGTTCTAGTCCTGGTTTAGTCTTGGTTTGGTCTTGGTTTAGTCCTGGTTTAGTCTTGGTTTAATCTTGGTTTAGTCCTGGTTTAGTCTTGGTTTAGTCCTGGTTTAGTCTTGGTTTAGTCTTGGTTTAGTCCTGGTTTAGTCCTGGTTTAGTCTTAGTTTAGTCTTGGTTTAGTCTTAGTTTAGTCCTGGTTTAGTCTTGGTTTAGTCTTGGTTTAGACCTGGTTTAGTCCTGGTTTAGTCCTGGTTTAGTCTTGGTTTAGTCTTGGTTTGGTCTTCGTTTAGTCCTGGTTTAGTCCTGGTTTAGTCTTGGTTTAGTCCTGGTTTAGTCCTGGTTTAGTCCTGGTTTAGTCCTGGTTTAGTCTTGGTTTAGTCCTGGTTTAGTCCTGGTTTAGTCCTGGTTTAGTCTTGGTTTGGTCTTCGTTTAGTCCTGGTTTAGTCCTGGTTTAGTCTTGGTTTAGCCCTGGTTTAGTCCTGGTTTAGTCCTGGTTTAGTCTTGGTTTAGTCTTGGTTTAGTCCTGGTTTAGTCCTGGTTTAGTCCTGGTTTAGTCTTGGTTTAGTCTTAGTTTAGTCTTAGTTTAGTCCTGGTTTAGTCTTGGTTTAGTCTTGGTTTAGTCCTGGTTTAGTCCTGGTTTAGTCCTGGTTTAGTCTTGGTTTGGTCTTGGTTTAGTCCTTGTTTAGTCCTGGTTTAGTCTTCGTTTAGTCCTGGTTTAGTCCTGGTTTAGTCCTGGTTTAGTCTTGGTTTGGTCTTGGTTTAGTCCTGGTTTAGTCCTGGTTTAGTCCTGGTTTAGTCTTGGTTTAGTCCTGGTTTAGTCCTGGTTTAGTCTTGGTTTAGTCCTGGTTTAGTCCTGGTTTAGTCCTGGTTTAGTTTAGTCCTTGTTTAGTCTTGGTTTAGTCCTGGTTTAGTCTTGGTTTAGTCTTGGTTTAGTCCTGGTTTAGTCCTGGTTTAGTCTTAGTTTAGTCTTGGTTTAGTCTTAGTTTAGTCCTGGTTTAGTCTTGGTTTAGTCTTGGTTTAGACCTGGTTTAGTCCTGGTTTAGTCCTGGTTTAGTCTTGGTTTAGTCTTGGTTTGGTCTTCGTTTAGTCCTGGTTTAGTCCTGGTTTAGTCTTGGTTTAGTCCTGGTTTAGTCCTGGTTTAGTCCTGGTTTAGTCCTGGTTTAGTCTTGGTTTAGTCCTGGTTTAGTCCTGGTTTAGTCCTGGTTTAGTCTTGGTTTGGTCTTCGTTTAGTCCTGGTTTAGTCCTGGTTTAGTCTTGGTTTAGCCCTGGTTTAGTCCTGGTTTAGTCCTGGTTTAGTCTTGGTTTAGTCTTGGTTTAGTCCTGGTTTAGTCCTGGTTTAGTCCTGGTTTAGTCTTGGTTTAGTCTTAGTTTAGTCTTAGTTTAGTCCTGGTTTAGTCTTGGTTTAGTCTTGGTTTAGTCCTGGTTTAGTCCTGGTTTAGTCCTGGTTTAGTCTTGGTTTGGTCTTGGTTTAGTCCTTGTTTAGTCCTGGTTTAGTCTTCGTTTAGTCCTGGTTTAGTCCTGGTTTAGTCCTGGTTTAGTCTTGGTTTGGTCTTGGTTTAGTCCTGGTTTAGTCCTGGTTTAGTCCTGGTTTAGTCTTGGTTTAGTCCTGGTTTAGTCCTGGTTTAGTCTTGGTTTAGTCCTGGTTTAGTCCTGGTTTAGTCCTGGTTTAGTTTAGTCCTGGTTTAGTATTGGTTTAGTCCTGGTTTAGTCCTGGTTTAGTCCTGGTTTAGTCTTGGTTTAGTCTTGGTTTAGTCCTGGTTTAGTCCTGGTTTAGTCCTGGTTTAGTCTTGGTTTAGTCCTGGTCTAGTCCTGGTTTAGTCCTGGTTTAGTCTTGGTTTAGTCTTGGTTTAGTCCTGGTTTAGTCCTGGTTTAGTCCTGGTTTAGTCTTGGTTTAGTCCTGGTTTAGTCTTGGTTTAATCCTGGTTTAGTCCTGGTTTAGTCTTGGTTTAGTCCTGGTTTTTGTCCTGGTTTAGTCCTGGTTTAGTCTTGGTTTAGTCCTGGTTTAGTCCTGGTTTAGTCCTGGTTTAGTCTTGGTTTGGTCTTGGTTTAGTCCTGGTTTAGTCTTGGTTTAGTCCTGGTTTAGTCTTGGTTTAGTCTTTGTTTAGTCCTGGTTTAGTCTTGGTTTACTCTTGGTTTAGTCCTGGTTTAGTCCTGGTTTAGTCCTGGTTTAGTCCTGGTTTAGTCTTGGTTTGGTCTTGGTTTAGTCTTGGTTTAGTCCTGGTTTAGTCCTGGTTTAGTCTTGGTTTAGTCCTGGTTTAGTCCTGGTTTAGTCCTGGTTTAGTCCTGGTTTAGTCTTGGTTTAGTCTTGGTTTAGTCTTGGTTTAGTCCTGGTTTAGTCCTGGTTTAGTCTTGGTTTAGTCTTGGTTTAGTCCTGGTTTAGTCCTGGTTTAGTCCTGGTCTAGTCCTGGTTTAGTCCTGGTTTAGTCTTGGTTTAGTCTTGGTTTAGTCCTGGTTTAGTCCTGGTTTAGTCTTGGTTTAGTATTGGTTTATTCCTGGTTTAGTCTTGGTTTAGTCCTGGTTTAGTCCTGGTTTAGTCTTGGTTTAGTCCTGGTTTAGTCCTGGTTTAGTCCTGGTTTAGTCTTGGTTTAGTCTTGGTTTAGTCCTGGTTTAGTCCTGGTTTAGTCTTGGTTTGGTCTTGGTTTAGTCCTGGTTTAGTCCTGGTTTAGTCCTGGTTTAGTCCTGGTTTAGTCTTGGTTTAGTCCTGGTTTAGACCTGGTTTAGTCCTGGTTTAGTCCTGGTTTAGTCTTGGTTTAGTCCTGGTTTAGTCCTGGTTTAGTCTTGGTTTAATCTTGGTTTAGTCCTGGTTTAGTCCTGGTTTAGTCCTGGTTTAGTCCTGGTTTAGTCTTGGTTTGGTCTTGGTTTAGTCCTGGTTTAGTCTTGGTTTAATCTTGGTTTAGTCCTGGTTTAGTCTTGGTTTAGTCCTGGTTTAGTCCTGGTTTAGTCCTGGTTTAGTCCTGGTTTAGTCCTGGTTTAGTCCTGGTTTAGTCTTGGTTTAGTCTTGGTTTAGTCCTGGTTTAGTCCTGGTTTAGTCCTGGTTTAGTCTTGGTTTAGTCTTGGTTTAGTCCTGGTTTAGTCCTGGTTTAGTCCTGGTTTAGTCCTGGTTTAGTCTTGGTTTAGTCTTGGTTTGGTCTTGATTTAGTCCTGGTTTAGTCCTGGTTTAGACCTGGTTTAGTCCTGGTTTAGTCCTGGTTTAGTCCTGGTTTAGTTCTGGTTTAGACCTGGTTTAGTCCTGGTTTAGTCCTGGTTTAGTCCTGGTTTAGTCTTGGTTTAGTCTTGGTTTGGTCCTGGTTTAGTCCTGGTTTAGTCCTGGTTTAGTCTTGGTTTAGTCCTGGTTTAGTCCTGGTTTAGTCCTGGTTTAGTCTTGGTTTAGTCCTGGTTTAGTCCTGGTTTAGTCCTGGTTTAGTCCTGGTTTAGTCCTGGTTTAGTCTTGGTTTAGACCTGGTTTAGTCCTGGTTTAGTCCTGGTTTAGTCCTGGTTTAGTCTTGGTTTAGTCCTGGTTTAGTCCTGGTTTAGTCCTGGTTTATTCCTGGTTTAGTCTTGGTTTAGTCCTGGTTTAGTCCTGGTTTAGTCTTGGTTTAGTCCTGGTTTAGTCCTGGTTTAGTCCTGGTTTAGTCTTGGTTTAGTCTTGGTTTAGTCCTGGTTTAGTCCTGGTTTAGTCTTGGTTTGGTCTTGGTTTAGTCCTGGTTTAGTCCTGGTTTAGTCCTGGTTTAGTCCTGGTTTAGTCTTGGTTTAGTCTTGGTTTGGTCTTGGTTTGGTCTTGATTTAGTCCTGGTTTAGTCCTGGTTTAGTCTTGGTTTAGTCCTGGTTTAGTCCTGGTTTAGTCCTGGTTTAGTCCTGGTTTAGTCTTGGTTTAGTCCTGGTTTAGTCCTGGTTTAGTCTTGGTTTAATCTTGGTTTAGTCCTGGTTTAGTCCTGGTTTAGTCCTGGTTTAGTCCTGGTTTAGTCTTGGTTTGGTCTTGGTTTAGTCCTGGTTTAGTCTTGGTTTAATCTTGGTTTAGTCCTGGTTTAGTCCTGGTTTAGTCCTGGTTTAGTCTTGGTTTAGTCTTGGTTTAGTCCTGGTTTAGTCCTGGTTTAGTCCTGGTTTAGTCTTGGTTTAGTCTTGGTTTAGTCCTGGTTTAGTCCTGGTTTAGTCCTGGTTTAGTCCTGGTTTAGTCCTGGTTTAGTCTTGGTTTAGTCTTGGTTTGGTCTTGATTTAGTCCTGGTTTAGTCCTGGTTTAGACCTGGTTTAGTCCTGGTTTAGTCCTGGTTTAGTCCTGGTTTAGTTCTGGTTTAGACCTGGTTTAGTCCTGGTTTAGTCCTGGTTTAGTCCTGGTTTAGTCTTGGTTTAGTCTTGGTTTGGTCCTGGTTTAGTCCTGGTTTAGTCCTGGTTTAGTCTTGGTTTAGTCCTGGTTTAGTCCTGGTTTAGTCCTGGTTTAGTCCTGGTTTAGTCTTGGTTTAGTCCTGGTTTAGTCCTGGTTTAGTCCTGGTTTAGTCCTGGTTTAGTCTTGGTTTAGACCTGGTTTAGTCCTGGTTTAGTCCTGGTTTAGTCCTGGTTTAGTCTTGGTTTAGTCCTGGTTTAGTCCTGGTTTAGTCCTGGTTTAGTCTTGGTTTAGTCCTGGTTTAGTCTTGGTTTAGTCTTGGTTTAGTCCTGGTTTAGTCTTGGTTTAGTCCTGGTTTAGTCCTGGTTTAGTCCTGGTTTAGACCTGGTTTAGTCTTGGTTTAGTCCTGGTTTAGTCCTGGTTTAGTCCTGGTTTATTCCTGGTTTAGACCTGGTTTAGACCTGGTTTAGTCTTGGTTTAGACCTGGTTTAGTCTTGGTTTAGACCTGGTTTAGTCCTGGTTTAGTCCTGGTTTAGTCCTGGTTTAGTCTTGGTTTAGTCCTGGTTTAGACCTGGTTTAGTCCTGGTTTAGTCCTGGTTTAGTCTTGGTTTAGTCTTGGTTTAGTCTTGGTTTAGTCCTGGTTTAGTCCTGGTTTAGTCCTGGTTTAGTCTTAGTTTGGTCTTGGTTTAGTCTTGGTTTGGTCTTGGTTTAGACCTGGTTTAGTCCTGGTTTAGTCCTGGTTTAGTCTTGGTTTAGTCTTGGTTTGGTCTTCGTTTAGTCCTGGTTTAGTCCTGGTTTAGTCTTGGTTTAGCCCTGGTTTAGTCCTGGTTTAGTCCTGGTTTAGTCTTGGTTTAGTCTTGGTTTAGTCCTGGTTTAGTCCTGGTTTAGTCCTGGTTTTGTCTTGGTTTAGTCTTAGTTTAGTCCTGGTTTAGTCTTGGTTTAGTCCTGGTTTAGTCCTGGTTTAGTCCTGGTTTAGTCCTGGTTTAGTCTTGGTTTGGTCTTGGTTTAGTCCTGGTTTATTCCTGGTTTAGTCTTCGTTTAGTCCTGGTTTAGTCCTGGTTTAGTCCTGGTTTAGTCTTGGTTTGGTCTTGGTTTAGTCCTGGTTTAGTCCTGGTTTAGACCTGGTTTAGTCTTGGTTTAGTCCTGGTTTAGTCCTGGTTTAGTCTTGGTTTAGTCCTGGTTTAGTCCTGGTTTAGTCCTGGTTTAGTTTAGTCCTGGTTTAGTATTGGTTTAGTCCTGGTTTAGTCCTGGTTTAGTCCTGGTTTAGTCTTGGTTTAGTCCTGGTTTAGTCCTGGTTTAGTCCTGGTTTAGTCTTGGTTTAGTCTTGGTTTAGTCCTGGTTTAGTCCTGGTTTAGTCTTGGTTTGGTCTTGGTTTAGTCCTGGTTTAGTCCTGGTTTAGTCCTGGTTTAGTCTTGGTTTAGTCCTGGTTTAGTCCTGGTTTAGTCTTGGTTTAGTCTTGGTTTAGTCCTGGTTTAGTCCTGGTTTAGTCTTGGTTTAGTCTTGGTTTAGTCTTGGTTTAGTCCTGGTTTACTCTTGGTTTAGTCCTGGTTTAGTCCTGGTTTAGTCCTGGTTTAGTCCTGGTTTAGTCCTGGTTTAGTCCTGGTTTAGTCCTGGTTTAGTCTTGGTTTAGACCTGGTTTAGTCCTGGTTTAGACCTGGTTTAGTCTTGGTTTAGACCTGGTTTAGTCCTGGTTTAGTCTTGGTTTGTCTTGGTTTAGTTTTGGTTTAGTCCTGGTTTAGTCTTGGTTTAGTCTTGTTTAGTCCTGCTTTAGTCCTGGTTTAGTCCTGGTTTAGTCTTGGTTTAGTCCTGGTTTAGTCCTGGTTTAGACCTGGTTTAGACCTAGTTTAGTCTTGGTTTAGACCTGGTTTAGTCCTGGTTTAGTCTTGGTTTGTCTTGGTTTAGTCTTGGTTTAGTCCTGGTTTAGTCTTGGTTTAGTCTTGTTTAGTCCTGCTTTAGTCCTGGTTTAGTCCTGGTTTAGTCTCGGTTTAGTCCTGGTTTAGTCTTAGTTTAGTCTTGGTTTAGTCTTGGTTTAGACCTGGTTTAGTCCTGGTTTAGACCTGGTTTAGTCTTGGTTTAGTCCTGGTTTAGTCCTGGTTTAGACCTGGTTTAGACCTGGTTTAGACCTAGTTTAGTCTTGGTTTAGACCTGGTTTAGTCCTGGTTTAGTCTTGGTTTGTCTTGGTTTAGTCTTGGTTTAGTCCTGGTTTAGTCTTGGTTTAGTCTTGTTTAGTCCTGCTTTAGTCCTGGTTTAGTCCTGGTTTAGTCTTGGTTTATTCCTGGTTTAGTCCTGGTTTAGACCTGGTTTAGACCTAGTTTAGTCTTGGTTTAGACCTGGTTTAGTCCTGGTTTAGTCTTGGTTTGTCTTGGTTTAGTCTTGGTTTAGTCCTGGTTTAGTCTTGGTTTAGTCTTGTTTAGTCCTGCTTTAGTCCTGGTTTAGTCCTGGTTTAGTCTTGGTTTAGTCCTGGTTTAGTCTTAGTTTAGTCATGGTTTAGTCTTGGTTTAGTCTTGGTTTGGTCTTGGTTTAGTCCTGGTTTAGTCCTGGTTTAGTCTTGGTTTAGTCTTGGTTTAGTCCTGGTTTAGTCCTGGTTTTGTCCTGGTTTAGTCTTGGTTTAGTCTTGGTTTAGTCCTGTTTTAGTCCTGGTTTAGTCCTGGTTTAGTCCTGGTTTAGTCCTGGTTTAGACCTGGTTTAGTCTTGGTTTAGACCTGGTTTAGTCCTGGTTTAGTCCTGGTTTAGTCCTGGTTTAGTTCTGGTTTAGTCTTGGTTTAGTCCTGGTTTAGACCTGGTTTAGTCCTGGTTTAGTCCTGGTTTAATCCTGGTTTAGTCTTGGTTTAGTCTTGGTTTGGTCTTGGTTTAGTCCTGGTTTAGTCCTGGTTTAGTCCTGGTTTAGTCTTGGTTTAGTCCTGGTTTAGTCCTGGTTTAGTCCTGGTTTAGTCTTGGTTTAGTCCTGGTTTAGTCCTGGTTTAGTCCTGGTTTAGTCTTGGTTTAGACCTGGTTTAGTCCTGGTTTAGTCCTGGTTTAGTCTTGGTTTAGACCTGGTTTAGTCCTGGTTTAGTCCTGGTTTAGTCCTGGTTTAGTCTTGGTTTAGTCCTGGTTTAGTCCTGGTTTAGTCCTGGTTTAGTCTTGGTTTAGTCTTGGTTTAGTCCTGGTTTAGTCCTGGTTTAGTCTTGGTTTAGTCTTGGTTTAGTCCTGGTTTAGTCTTGGTTTAGTCCTGGTTTAGTCCTGGTTTAGTCCTGGTTTAGACCTGGTTTAGTCTTGGTTTAGTCCTGGTTTAGTCCTGGTTTAGTCCTGGTTTAGTCCTGGTTTAGACCTGGTTTAGTCTTGGTTTAGTCTTGGTTTAGTCTTGGTTTAGACCTGGTTTAGTCTTGGTTTAGACCTGGTTTAGTCCTGGTTTAGTCCTGGTTTAGTCCTGGTTTAGTCTTGGTTTAGTCCTGGTTTAGACCTGGTTTAGTCCTGGTTTAGTCCTGGTTTAGTCCTGGTTTAGTCTTGGTTTAGTCTTGGTTTAGTCCTGGTTTAGTCCTGGTTTAGTCTTAGTTTGGTCTTGGTTTAGTCTTGGTTTGGTCTTGGTTTAGACCTGGTTTAGTCCTGGTTTAGTCCTGGTTTAGTCTTGGTTTAGTCTTGGTTTGGTCTTCGTTTAGTCCTGGTTTAGTCTTGGTTTAGTCTTGGTTTAGTCCTGGTTTAGTCCTGGTTTAGTACTGGTTTAGTCTTGGTTTGGTCTTGGTTTAGTCCTTGTTTAGTCCTGGTTTAGTCCTGGTTTAGTCTTGGTTTAGTCTTAGTTTAGTCCTGGTTTAGTCTTGGTTTACTCTTGGTTTAGTCCTGGTTTAGTCCTGGTTTAGTCCTGGTTTAGTCTTGGTTTAGTCTTAGTTTAGTCCTGGTTTAGTCTTGGTTTACTCTTGGTTTAGTCCTGGTTTAGTCCTGGTTTAGTCCTGGTTTAGTCCTGGTTTAGTCTTGGTTTGGTCTTGGTTTAGTCCTGGTTTAGTCTTGGTTTAATCTTGGTTTAGTCCTGGTTTAGTCTTGGTTTAGTCCTGGTTTAGTCTTGGTTTAGTCTTGGTTTAGTCCTGGTTTAGTCCTGGTTTAGTCTTAGTTTAGTCTTGGTTTAGTCTTAGTTTAGTCCTGGTTTAGTCTTGGTTTAGTCTTGGTTTAGACCTGGTTTAGTCCTGGTTTAGTCCTGGTTTAGTCTTGGTTTAGTCTTGGTTTGGTCTTCGTTTAGTCCTAGTTTAGTCCTGGTTTAGTCTTGGTTTAGTCCTGGTTTAGTCCTGGTTTAGTCCTGGTTTAGTCCTGGTTTAGTCTTGGTTTAGTCCTGGTTTAGTCCTGGTTTAGTCCTGGTTTAGTCTTGGTTTGGTCTTCGTTTAGTCCTGGTTTAGTCCTGGTTTAGTCTTGGTTTAGCCCTGGTTTAGTCCTGGTTTAGTCCTGGTTTAGTCTTGGTTTAGTCTTGGTTTAGTCCTGGTTTAGTCCTGGTTTAGTCCTGGTTTAGTCTTGGTTTAGTCTTAGTTTAGTCTTAGTTTAGTCCTGGTTTAGTCTTGGTTTAGTCTTGGTTTAGTCCTGGTTTAGTCCTGGTTTAGTCCTGGTTTAGTCTTGGTTTGGTCTTGGTTTAGTCCTTGTTTAGTCCTGGTTTAGTCTTCGTTTAGTCCTGGTTTAGTCCTGGTTTAGTCCTGGTTTAGTCTTGGTTTGGTCTTGGTTTAGTCCTGGTTTAGTCCTGGTTTAGTCCTGGTTTAGTCTTGGTTTAGTCCTGGTTTAGTCCTGGTTTAGTCTTGGTTTAGTCCTGGTTTAGTCCTGGTTTAGTCCTGGTTTAGTTTAGTCCTGGTTTAGTATTGGTTTAGTCCTGGTTTAGTCCTGGTTTAGTCCTGGTTTAGTCTTGGTTTAGTCTTGGTTTAGTCCTGGTTTAGTCCTGGTTTAGTCCTGGTTTAGTCTTGGTTTAGTCCTGGTCTAGTCCTGGTTTAGTCCTGGTTTAGTCTTGGTTTAGTCTTGGTTTAGTCCTGGTTTAGTCCTGGTTTAGTCCTGGTTTAGTCTTGGTTTAGTCCTGGTTTAGTCTTGGTTTAATCCTGGTTTAGTCCTGGTTTAGTCTTGGTTTAGTCCTGGTTTAGTCCTGGTTTAGTCCTGGTTTAGTCTTGGTTTAGTCCTGGTTTAGTCCTGGTTTAGTCTTGGTTTGGTCTTGGTTTAGTCCTGGTTTAGTCTTGGTTTAGTCCTGGTTTAGTCTTGGTTTAGTCTTTGTTTAGTCCTGGTTTAGTCTTGGTTTACTCTTGGTTTAGTCCTGGTTTAGTCCTGGTTTAGTCCTGGTTTAGTCCTGGTTTAGTCTTGGTTTGGTCTTGGTTTAGTCTTGGTTTAGTCCTGGTTTAGTCCTGGTTTAGTCTTGGTTTAGTCCTGGTTTAGTCCTGGTTTAGTCCTGGTTTAGTCCTGGTTTAGTCTTGGTTTAGTCTTGGTTTAGTCTTGGTTTAGTCCTGGTTTAGTCCTGGTTTAGTCCTGGTCTAGTCCTGGTTTAGTCCTGGTTTAGTCTTGGTTTAGTCTTGGTTTAGTCCTGGTTTAGTCCTGGTTTAGTCTTGGTTTAGTATTGGTTTATTCCTGGTTTAGTCTTGGTTTAGTCCTGGTTTAGTCCTGGTTTAGTCTTGGTTTAGTCCTGGTTTAGTCCTGGTTTAGTCCTGGTTTAGTCTTGGTTTAGTCTTGGTTTAGTCCTGGTTTAGTCCTGGTTTAGTCTTGGTTTGGTCTTGGTTTAGTCCTGGTTTAGTCCTGGTTTAGTCCTGGTTTAGTCTTGGTTTAGTCTTGGTTTGGTCTTGGTTTGGTCTTGATTTAGTCCTGGTTTAGTCCTGGTTTAGTCTTGGTTTAGTCCTGGTTTAGTCCTGGTTTAGTCCTGGTTTAGTCCTGGTTTAGTCTTGGTTTAGTCCTGGTTTAGTCCTGGTTTAGTCTTGGTTTAATCTTGGTTTAGTCCTGGTTTAGTCCTGGTTTAGTCCTGGTTTAGTCCTGGTTTAGTCTTGGTTTGGTCTTGGTTTAGTCCTGGTTTAGTCTTGGTTTAATCTTGGTTTAGTCCTGGTTTAGTCTTGGTTTAGTCTTAGTTTAGTCCTGGTTTAGTCTTCGTTTAGTCCTGGTTTAGTCCTGGTTTAGTCCTGGTTTAGTCTTGGTTTGGTCTTGGTTTAGTCCTGGTTTAGTCCTGGTTTAGTCCTGGTTTAGTCTTGGTTTAGTCCTGGTTTAGTCCTGGTTTAGTCTTGGTTTAGTCCTGGTTTAGTCCTGGTTTAGTCCTGGTTTAGTTTAGTCCTGGTTTAGTATTGGTTTAGTCCTGGTTTAGTCCTGGTTTAGTCCTGGTTTAGTCTTGGTTTAGTCTTGGTTTAGTCCTGGTTTAGTCCTGGTTTAGTCCTGGTTTAGTCTTGGTTTAGTCCTGGTCTAGTCCTGGTTTAGTCCTGGTTTAGTCTTGGTTTAGTCTTGGTTTAGTCCTGGTTTAGTCCTGGTTTAGTCCTGGTTTAGTCTTGGTTTAGTCCTGGTTTAGTCTTGGTTTAATCCTGGTTTAGTCCTGGTTTAGTCTTGGTTTAGTCCTGGTTTAGTCCTGGTTTAGTCCTGGTTTAGTCTTGGTTTAGTCCTGGTTTAGTCCTGGTTTAGTCTTGGTTTGGTCTTGGTTTAGTCCTGGTTTAGTCTTGGTTTAGTCCTGGTTTAGTCTTGGTTTAGTCTTTGTTTAGTCCTGGTTTAGTCTTGGTTTACTCTTGGTTTAGTCCTGGTTTAGTCCTGGTTTAGTCCTGGTTTAGTCCTGGTTTAGTCTTGGTTTGGTCTTGGTTTAGTCTTGGTTTAGTCCTGGTTTAGTCCTGGTTTAGTCTTGGTTTAGTCCTGGTTTAGTCCTGGTTTAGTCCTGGTTTAGTCTTGGTTTAGTCTTGGTTTAGTCTTGGTTTAGTCCTGGTTTAGTCCTGGTTTAGTCCTGGTCTAGTCCTGGTTTAGTCCTGGTTTAGTCTTGGTTTAGTCTTGGTTTAGTCCTGGTTTAGTCCTGGTTTAGTCTTGGTTTAGTATTGGTTTATTCCTGGTTTAGTCTTGGTTTAGTCCTGGTTTAGTCCTGGTTTAGTCTTGGTTTAGTCCTGGTTTAGTCCTGGTTTAGTCCTGGTTTAGTCTTGGTTTAGTCTTGGTTTAGTCCTGGTTTAGTCCTGGTTTAGTCTTGGTTTGGTCTTGGTTTAGTCCTGGTTTAGTCCTGGTTTAGTCCTGGTTTAGTCTTGGTTTAGTCTTGGTTTGGTCTTGGTTTGGTCTTGATTTAGTCCTGGTTTAGTCCTGGTTTAGTCTTGGTTTAGTCCTGGTTTAGTCCTGGTTTAGTCCTGGTTTAGTCCTGGTTTAGTCTTGGTTTAGTCCTGGTTTAGTCCTGGTTTAGTCTTGGTTTAATCTTGGTTTAGTCCTGGTTTAGTCCTGGTTTAGTCCTGGTTTAGTCCTGGTTTAGTCTTGGTTTGGTCTTGGTTTAGTCCTGGTTTAGTCTTGGTTTAATCTTGGTTTAGTCCTGGTTTAGTCTTGGTTTAGTCCTGGTTTAGTCCTGGTTTAGTCCTGGTTTAGTCTTGGTTTAGTCCTGGTTTAGTCCTGGTTTAGTCCTGGTTTAGTCTTGGTTTAGTCTTGGTTTAGTCCTGGTTTAGTCCTGGTTTAGTCCTGGTTTAGTCTTGGTTTAGTCTTGGTTTAGTCCTGGTTTAGTCCTGGTTTAGTCCTGGTTTAGTCCTGGTTTAGTCTTGGTTTGGTCTTGATTTAGTCCTGGTTTAGTCCTGGTTTAGACCTGGTTTAGTCCTGGTTTAGTCCTGGTTTAGTCCTGGTTTAGTTCTGGTTTAGACCTGGTTTAGTCCTGGTTTAGACCTGGTTTAGTCCTGGTTTAGTCCTGGTTTAGTCCTGGTTTAGTCTTGGTTTAGTCTTGGTTTGGTCCTGGTTTAGTCCTGGTTTAGTCCTGGTTTAGTCTTGGTTTAGTCCTGGTTTAGTCCTGGTTTAGTCCTGGTTTAGTCCTGGTTTAGTCTTGGTTTAGTCCTGGTTTAGTCCTGGTTTAGTCCTGGTTTAGACCTGGTTTAGTCCTGGTTTAGTCCTGGTTTAGTCCTGGTTTAGTCCTGGTTTAGTCTTGGTTTAGACCTGGTTTAGTCCTGGTTTAGTCCTGGTTTAGTCCTGGTTTAGTCTTGGTTTAGTCCTGGTTTAGTCCTGGTTTAGTCCTGGTTTAGTCTTGGTTTAGTCCTGGTTTAGTCTTGGTTTAGTCTTGGTTTAGTCCTGGTTTAGTCTTGGTTTAGTCCTGGTTTAGTCCTGGTTTAGTCCTGGTTTAGACCTGGTTTAGTCTTGGTTTAGTCCTGGTTTAGTCCTGGTTTAGTCCTGGTTTAGACCTGGTTTAGACCTGGTTTAGTCTTGGTTTAGACCTGGTTTAGTCTTGGTTTAGACCTGGTTTAGTCCTGGTTTAGTCCTGGTTTAGTCCTGGTTTAGTCTTGGTTTAGTCCTGGTTTAGACCTGGTTTAGTCCTGGTTTAGTCCTGGTTTAGTCTTGGTTTAGTCTTGGTTTAGTCTTGGTTTAGTCCTGGTTTAGTCCGGGTTTAGTCCTGGTTTAGTCTTAGTTTGGTCTTGGTTTAGTCTTGGTTTGGTCTTGGTTTAGACCTGGTTTAGTCCTGGTTTAGTCCTGGTTTAGTCTTGGTTTAGTCTTGGTTTGGTCTTCGTTTAGTCCTGGTTTAGTCCTGGTTTAGTCTTGGTTTAGCCCTGGTTTAGTCCTGGTTTAGTCCTGGTTTAGTCTTGGTTTAGTCTTGGTTTAGTCCTGGTTTAGTCCTGGTTTAGTCCTGGTTTAGTCTTGGTTTAGTCTTAGTTTAGTCCTGGTTTAGTCTTGGTTTAGTCCTGGTTTAGTCCTGGTTTAGTCCTGGTTTAGTCTTGGTTTGGTCTTGGTTTAGTCCTGGTTTATTCCTGGTTTAGTCTTCGTTTAGTCCTGGTTTAGTCCTGGTTTAGTCCTGGTTTAGTCTTGGTTTGGTCTTGGTTTAGTCCTGGTTTAGTCCTGGTTTAGACCTGGTTTAGTCTTGGTTTAGTCCTGGTTTAGTCCTGGTTTAGTCTTGGTTTAGTCCTGGTTTAGTCCTGGTTTAGTCTTGGTTTAGTCCTGGTTTAGTCCTGGTTTAGTCTTGGTTTAGTCCTGGTTTAGTCCTGGTTTAGTCCTGGTTTAGTTTAGTCCTGGTTTAGTCCTGGTTTAGTCCTGGTTTAGTCCTGGTTTAGTCTTGGTTTAGTCTTGGTTTAGTCCTGGTTTAGCCCTGGTTTAGTCTTGGTTTAGTCTTAGTTTAGTCCTGGTTTAGTATTGGTTTAGTCTTGGTTTAGTCCTGGTTTAGTCCTGGTTTAGTCCTGGTTTAGTCTTGGTTTAGTCCTGGTTTAGTCCTGGTTTAGTCCTGGTTTAGTCTTGGTTTAGTCCTGGTCTAGTCCTGGTCTAGTCCTGGTTTAGTCTTGGTTTAGTCTTGGTTTAGTCCTGGTTTAGTCCTGGTTTAGTCCTGGTTTAGTCTTGGTTTAGTCCTGGTTTAGTCTTGGTTTAGTCCTGGTTTAGTCCTGGTTTAGTCCTGGTTTAGTCCTGGTTTAGTCTTGGTTTAGTCCTGGTTTAGTCCTGGTTTAGTCCTGGTTTAGTCTTGGTTTGGTCTTGGTTTAGTCCTGGTTTAGTCTTGGTTTAGTCCTGGTTTAGTCTTGGTTTAGTCTTTGTTTAGTCCTGGTTTAGTCTTGGTTTACTCTTGGTTTAGTCCTGGTTTAGTCCTGGTTTAGTCCTGGTTTAGTCCTGGTTTAGTCTTGGTTTGGTCCTGGTTTAGTCCTGGTTTAGTCCTGGTTTAGTCCTGGTTTAGTCTTGGTTTAGTCTTGGTTTAGTCCTGGTTTAGTCCTGGTTTAGTCCTGGTTTAGTCCTGGTTTAGTCCTGGTTTAGTCTTGGTTTAGTCTTAGTTTAGTCCTGGTTTAGTCTTGGTTTAGTCTTGGTTTAGTCCTGGTTTAGTCCTGGTTTAGTCCTGGTTTAGTCTTGGTTTGGTCTTGGTTTAGTCTTGGTTTAGTCCTGGTTTAGTCCTGGTTTAGTCCTGGTTTAGTCCTGGTTTAGTCCTGGTTTAGTCTTGGTTTAGTCCTGGTTTAGTCCTGGTTTAGTCCTGGTTTAGTCCTGGTTTAGTCTTGGTTTAGTCCTGGTTTAGTCCTGGTTTAGTCTTGGTTTAGTCTTGGTTTAGTCCTGGTTTAGTCTTGGTTTAGTCTTGGTTTAGTCCTGGTTTAGTCCTGGTTTAGTCTTGGCTTAGTCCTGGTTTAGTATTGGTTTAGTCCTGGTTTAGTCCTGGTTTAGTATTGGTTTAGTCCTGGTTTAGTCCTGGTTTAGTCTTGGTTTAGTCCTGGTTTAGTCCTGGTTAAGTCCTGGTTTAGTCCTGGTTTAGTCCTGGTTTAGTCCTGGTTTAGTCTTGGTTTAGTCCTGGTTTAGTCCTGGTTTAGTCTTGGTTTAGTCTTGGTTTAGTCCTGGTTTAGTCCTGGTTTAGTCCTGGTTTAGTCTTGGTTTAGTCCTGGTTTAGTCCTGGTTTAGTCCTGGTTTAGTCTTGGTTTAGTCTTGGTTTAGTCCTGGTTTAGTCCTGGTTTAGTCTTGGTTTAGTCCTGGTTTAGTCCTGGTTTAGTCTTGGTTTAGTCCTGGTTTAGTCCTGGTTTAGTCCTGGTTTAGACCTGGTTTAGTCCTGGTTTAGTCCTGGTTTAGTCCTGGTTTAGTTCTGGTTTAGTCTTGGTTTAGTCCTGGTTTAGACCTGGTTTAGTCCTGGTTTAGTCCTGGTTTAGTCCTGGTTTAGTCTTGGTTTAGTCTTGGTTTGGTCTTGGTTTAGTCCTGGTTTAGTCCTGGTTTAGTCCTGGTTT
Organism: Eucyclogobius newberryi; assembly: GCF_026437365.1. Lineage (NCBI taxonomy): Eukaryota > Metazoa > Chordata > Actinopteri > Gobiiformes > Gobiidae > Eucyclogobius > Eucyclogobius newberryi. Next base: position 24,327 of record NW_027316215.1, on the reverse strand, counting down.
AGTCCTGGTTTAGTCTTGGTTTAGTCCTGGTTTAGTCCTGGTTTAGTCCTGGTTTAGTCTTGGTTTAGACCTGGTTTAGTCCTGGTTTAGTCCTGGTTTAGACCTGGTTTAGTCCTGGTTTAGTCCTGGTTTAGTCTTGGTTTAGTCCTGGTTTAGTCCTGGTTTAGTCCTGGTTTAGTCCTGGTTTAGTCTTGGTTTAGTCCTGGTTTAGTCTTGGTTTAGTCTTGGTTTAGTCCTGGTTTAGTCTTGGTTTAGTCCTGGTTTAGTCCTGGTTTAGTCCTGGTTTAGACCTGGTTTAGTCTTGGTTTAGTCCTGGTTTAGTCCTGGGTTAGTCCTGGTTTAGTCCTGGTTTAGACCTGGTTTAGACCTGGTTTAGTCTTGGTTTAGTCTTGGTTTAGCCCTGGTTTAGTCCTGGTTTAGTCCTGGTTTAGTCTTGGTTTAGTCTTGGTTTAGTCTTGGTTTAGTCCTGGTTTAGTCCTGGTTTAGTCTTGGTTTAGTCTTGGTTTAGTCTTGGTTTAGTCTTGGTTTAGTCTGGTTTAGTCCTGGTTTAGTCCTGGTTTAGTCCTGGTTTAGTCCTGGTTTAGTCCTGGTTTAGTCTTAGTTTAGTCCTGGTTTAGTCTTGGTTTAGTCTTGGTTTAGTCCTGGTTTAGTCCTGGTTTAGTCCTGGTTTAGTCTTGGTTTAGTCCTGGTTTAGTCTTGGTTTAGTCTTGGTTTAGTCCTGGTTTAGTCCTGGTTTAGTCCTGGTTTAGTCTTGGTTTAGTCTTGGTTTAGTCTTAGTTTAGTCCTGGTTTAGTCCTGGTTTAGTCTTGGTTTAGTCTTGGTTTAGTCCTGGTTTAGTCCTGGTTTAGTCTTGGTTTAGTCTTGGTTTAGTCCTGGTTTAGTCCTGGTTTAGTCTTGGTTTAGTCTTGGTTTAGTCCTGGTTTAGTCCTGGTTTAGTCTTGGTTTAGTCCTGGTTTAGTCTTGGTTTAGTCCTGGTTTAGTCCTGGTTTAGTCCTGGTTTAGTCTTGGTTTAGTCCTGGTTTAGTCCTGGTTTAGTCCTGGTTTAGTCTTGGTTTAGTCTTGGTTTAGTCTTGGTTTGGTCTTGGTTTAGACCTGGTTTAGTCCTGGTTTAGTCCTGGTTTAGTCCTGGTTTAGTCCTGGTTTAGTCCTGGTTTAGTCCTGGTTTAGTCCTGGTTTAGTCTTGGTTTAGTCCTGGTTTAGTCCTGGTTTAGTCTTGGTTTAGTCTTGGTTTAGACCTGGTTTAGTCCTGGTTTAGTCCTGGTTTAGTCTTGGTTTAGTCCTGGTTTAGTCCTGGTTTAGTCCTGGTTTAGTCCTGGTTTAGTCTTTGTTTATTCCTGGTTTAGTCTTGGTTTAGTCCTGGTTTAGTCTTGGTTTAGTCCTGGTTTAGTCCTGGTTTAGTCCTGGTTTAGTCTTGGTTTAGACCTGGTTTAGTCCTGGTTTAGTCCTGGTTTAGTCTTGGTTTAGTCCTGGTTTAGTCCTGGTTTAGTCCTGGTTTAGTCTTGGTTTAGTCCTGGTTTAGTCCTGGTTTAGTCTTGGTTTAGTCTTGGTTTAGTCCTGGTTTAGTCCTGGTTTAGTCCTGGTTTAGTCCTGGTTTAGTCTTGGTTTAGACCTGGTTTAGTCCTGGTTTAGACCTGGTTTAGTCTTGGTTTAGTCCTGGTTTAGTCCTGGTTTAGTCCTGGTTTAGACCTGGTTTAGACCTAGTTTAGTCTTGGTTTAGACCTGGTTTAGTCCTGGTTTAGTCTTGGTTTGTCTTGGTTTAGTCTTGGTTTAGTCCTGGTTTAGTCTTGTTTAGTCCTGCTTTAGTCCTGGTTTAGTCCTGGTTTAGTCCTGGTTTAGTCCTGGTTTAGTCCTGGTTTAGTCTTGGTTTAGTCCTGGTTTAGTCTTAGTTTAGTCTTGGTTTAGTCTTGGTTTAGTCTTGGTTTGGTCTTGGTTTAGTCTTGGTTTGGTCCTGGTTTAGTCCTGGTTTAGTCTTGGTTTAGTCCTGGTTTAGTCCTGGTTTAGTCTTGGTTTAGTCTTGGTTTAGTCCTGGTTTAGTCCTGGTTTAGTCCTGGTTTTGTCCTGGTTTTGTCCTGGTTTAGTCTTGGTTTAGTCTTGGTTTAGTCCTGTTTTAGTCCTGGTTTAGTCCTGGTTTAGTCCTGGTTTAGTCCTGGTCTAGACCTGGTTTAGTCTTCGTTTAGACCTGGTTTAGTCCTGGTTTAGTCCTGGTTTAGTCCTGGTTTAGTTCTGGTTTAGTCTTGGTTTAGTCCTGTTTTAGACCTGGTTTAGTCCTGGTTTAGTCCTGGTTTAGTCCTGGTTTAGTCTTGGTTTAGTCTTGGTTTGGTCTTGTTTTAGTCCTGGTTTAGTCCTGGTTTAGTCCTGGTTTAGTCTTGGTTTAGTCCTGGTTTAGTCCTGGTTTAGTCCTGGTTTAGTCCTGGTTTAGTCTTGGTTTAGTCCTGGTTTAGTCCTGGTTTAGTCCTGGTTTAGTCTTGGTTTAGACCTGGTTTAGTCCTGGTTTAGTCCTGGTTTAGTCTTGGTTTAGTCCTGGTTTAGTCCTGGTTTAGTCTTGGTTTAGTCCTGGTTTAGTCCTGGTTTAGTCCTGGTTTAGTCCTGGTTTAGTCCTGGTTTAGTCTTGGTTTAGTCCTGGTTTAGTCTTGGTTTAGTCTTGGTTTAGTCCTGGTTTAGTCTTGGTTTAGTCCTGGTTTAGTCCTGGTTTAGTCTTGGTTTAGTCCTGGTTTAGTCCTGGTTTAGTCCTGGTTTAGACCTGGTTTAGACCTGGTTTAGTCTTGGTTTAGACCTGGTTTAGTCTTGGTTTAGACCTGGTTTAGTCCTGGTTTAGTCCTGGTTTAGTCCTGGTTTAGTCTTGGTTTAGTCCTGGTTTAGACCTGGTTTAGTCCTGGTTTAGTCCTGGTTTAGTCCTGGTTTAGTCTTGGTTTAGTCTTGGTTTGGTCTTGATTTAGTCCTGGTTTAGTCCTGGTTTAGACCTGGTTTAGTCCTGGTTTAGTCCTGGTTTAGTCCTGGTTTAGTTCTGGTTTAGACCTGGTTTAGTCCTGGTTTAGACCTGGTTTAGTCCTGGTTTAGTCCTGGTTTAGTCCTGGTTTAGTCTTGGTTTAGTCTTGGTTTGGTCCTGGTTTAGTCCTGGTTTAGTCCTGGTTTAGTCTTGGTTTAGTCCTGGTTTAGTCCTGGTTTAGTCCTGGTTTAGTCCTGGTTTAGTCTTGGTTTAGTCCTGGTTTAGTCCTGGTTTAGTCCTGGTTTAGTCCTGGTTTAGTCTTGGTTTAGTCCTGGTTTAGTCCTGGTTTAGTCCTGGTTTAGTCTTGGTTTAAACCTGGTTTAGTCCTGGTTTAGTCCTGGTTTAGTCCTGGTTTAGTCTTGGTTTAGTCCTGGTTTAGTCCTGGTTTAGTCCTGGTTTAGTCCTGGTTTAGTCTTGGTTTAGTCCTGGTTTAGTCTTGGTTTAGTCCTGGTTTAGTCCTGGTTTAGTCCTGGTTTAGACCTTGTTTAGTCTTGGTTTAGTCCTGGTTTAGTCCTGGTTTAGTCCTGGTTTAGTCCTGGTTTAGACCTGGTTTAGACCTGGTTTAGTCTTGGTTTAGACCTGGTTTAGTCTTGGTTTAGACCTGGTTTAGTCCTGGTTTAGTCCTGGTTTAGTCCTGGTTTAGTCTTGGTTTAGTCCTGGTTTAGACCTGGTTTAGTCCTGGTTTAGTCCTGGTTTAGTCTTGGTTTAGTCTTGGTTTAGTCTTGGTTTAGTCCTGGTTTAGTCCTGGTTTAGTCCTGGTTTAGTCTTTGTTTGGTCTTGGTTTAGTCTTGGTTTGGTCTTGGTTTAGACCTGGTTTAGTCCTGGTTTAGTCCTGGTTTAGTCTTGGTTTAGTCTTGGTTTGGTCTTCGTTTAGTCCTGGTTTAGTCCTGGTTTAGTCTTGGTTTAGCCCTGGTTTAGTCCTGGTTTAGTCCTGGTTTAGTCTTGGTTTAGTCTTGGTTTAGTCCTGGTTTAGTCCTGGTTTAGTCCTGGTTTAGTCTTAGTTTAGTCCTGGTTTAGTCTTGGTTTAGTCCTGGTTTAGTCCTGGTTTAGTCCTGGTTTAGTCTTGGTTTGGTCTTGGTTTAGTCCTGGTTTATTCCTGGTTTAGTCTTCGTTTAGTCCTGGTTTAGTCCTGGTTTAGTCCTGGTTTAGTCTTGGTTTGGTCTTGGTTTAGTCCTGGTTTAGTCCTGGTTTAGACCTGGTTTAGTCTTGGTTTAGTCCTGGTTTAGTCCTGGTTTAGTCTTGGTTTAGTCCTGGTTTAGTCCTGGTTTAGTCCTGGTTTAGTATAGTCCTGGTTTAGTATTGGTTTAGTCCTGGTTTAGTCCTGGTTTAGTCCTGGTTTAGTCTTGGTTTAGTCTTGGTTTAGTCCTGGTTTAGTCCTGGTTTAGTCTTGGTTTAGTCCTGGTCTAGTCCTGGTTTAGTCCTGGTTTAGTCTTGGTTTAGTCTTGGTTTAGTCCTGGTTTAGTCCTGGTTTAGTCCTGGTTTAGTCTTGGTTTAGTCTTGGTTTAGTCCTGGTTTAGTCTTGGTTTAGTCCTGGTTTAGTCCTGGTTTAGTCTTGGTTTAGTCCTGGTTTAGTCCTGGTTTAGTCCTGGTTTAGTCTTGGTTTAGTCCTGGTTTGGTCTTGGTTTAGTCCTGGTTTAGTCTTGGTTTAGTCCTGGTTTAGTCTTGGTTTAGTCTTTGTTTAGTCCTGGTTTAGTCTTGGTTTACTCTTGGTTTAGTCCTGGTTTAGTCCTGGTTTAGTCCTGGTTTAGTCCTGGTTTAGTCTTGGTTTAGTCTTGGTTTGGTCTTGATTTAGTCCTGGTTTAGTCCTGGTTTAGTCTTGGTTTAGTCCTGGTTTAGTCCTGGTTTAGTCCTGGTTTAGTCTTGGTTTAGTCTTGGTTTAGTCCTGGTTTAGTCCTGGTTTAGTCTTGGTTTAGTCTTGGTTTAGTCCTGGTTTAGTCCTGGTTTAGTCCTGGTTTAGTCTTGGTTTACTCTTGGTTTAGTCCTGGTTTAGTCCTGGTTTAGTCCTGGTTTAGTCCTGGTTTAGTCTTGGTTTAGTCTTGGTTTGGTCTTGATTTAGTCCTGGTTTAGTCCTGGTTTAGTCTTGGTTTAGTCCTGGTTTTGTCCTGGTTTAGTCCTGGTTTAGTCCTGGTTTAGTCTTGGTTTAGTCTTGGTTTAGTCCTGGTTTAGTCCTGGTTTAGTCTTGGTTTAGTCTTGGTTTAGTCCTGGTTTAGTCCTGGTTTAGTCCTGGTTTAGTCTTGGTTTAGTCTTGGTTTGGTCTTGATTTAGTCCTGGTTTAGTCCTGGTTTAGTCCTGGTTTAGTCCTGGTTTAGTCCTGGTTTAGTCTTGGTTTAGTCTTGGTTTAGTCCTGGTTTAGTCCTGGTTTAGTCCTGGTTTAGTCTTGGTTTAGTCTTAGTTTAGTCCTGGTTTAGTCTTGGTTTAGTCTTGGTTTAGTCCTGGTGTAGTCCTGGTTTAGTCCTGGTTTAGTCTTGGTTTAGTCCTGGTTTAGTCCTGGTTTAGTCCTGGTTTAGTCTTGGTTTAGTCCTGGTTTAGTCTTGGTTTAGTCCTGGTTTAGTCTTGGTTTAGTATTGGTTTAGTCCTGGTTTAGTCTTGGTTTAGTCCTGGTTTAGTCCTGGTTTAGACCTGGTTTAGTCTTGGTTTAGTCCTGGTTTAGTCCTGGTTTAGTCCTGGTTTAGTCCTGGTTTAGACCTGGTTTAGACCTGGTTTAGTCTTGGTTTAGACCTGGTTTAGTCTTGGTTTAGACCTGGTTTAGTCCTGGTTTAGTCCTGGTTTAGTCCTGGTTTAGTCTTGGTTTAGTCCTGGTTTAGACCTGGTTTAGTCCTGGTTTAGTCCTGGTTTAGTCTTGGTTTAGTCTTGGTTTAGTCTTGGTTTAGTCCTGGTTTAGTCCTGGTTTAGTCCTGGTTTAGTCTTAGTTTGGTCTTGGTTTAGTCTTGGTTTGGTCTTGGTTTAGACCTGGTTTAGTCCTGGTTTAGTCCTGGTTTAGTCTTGGTTTAGTCTTGGTTTGGTCGTCGTTTAGTCCTGGTTTAGTCCTGGTTTAGTCTTGGTTTAGCCCTGGTTTAGTCCTGGTTTAGTCCTGGTTTAGTCTTGGTTTAGTCTTGGTTTAGTCCTGGTTTAGTCCTGGTTTAGTCCTGGTTTAGTCTTGGTTTAGTCTTAGTTTAGTCCTGGTTTAGTCTTGGTTTAGTCCTGGTTTAGTCCTGGTTTAGTCCTGGTTTAGTCTTGGTTTGGTCTTGGTTTAGTCCTGGTTTATTCCTGGTTTAGTCTTCGTTTAGTCCTGGTTTAGTCCTGGTTTAGTCCTGGTTTAGTCTTGGTTTGGTCTTGGTTTAGTCCTGGTTTAGTCCTGGTTTAGACCTGGTTTAGTCTTGGTTTAGTCCTGGTTTAGTCCTGGTTTAGTCTTGGTTTAGTCCTGGTTTAGTCCTGGTTTAGTCCTGGTTTAGTTTAGTCCTGGTTTAGTATTGGTTTAGTCCTGGTTTAGTCCTGGTTTAGTCCTGGTTTAGTCTTGGTTTAGTCTTGGTTTAGTCCTGGTTTAGTCCTGGTTTAGTCTTGGTTTAGTCTTGGTTTAGTCCTGGTTTAGTCCTGGTTTAGTCCTGGTTTAGTCCTGGTTTAGACCTGGTTTAGTCTTGGTTTAGACCTGGTTTAGTCTTGGTTTAGACCTGGTTTAGTCCTGGTTTAGTCCTGGTTTAGTCCTTGTTTAGTCTTGGTTTAGTCCTGGTTTAGACCTGGTTTAGTCCTGGTTTAGTCCTGGTTTAGTCTTGGTTTAGTCTTGGTTTAGTCCTGGTTTAGTCCTGGTTTAGTCCTGGTTTAGTCTTAGTTTGGTCTTGGTTTAGTCTTGGTTTGGTCTTGGTTTAGACCTGGTTTAGTCCTGGTTTAGTCCTGGTTTAGTCTTGGTTTAGTCTTGGTTTGGTCTTCGTTTAGTCCTGGTTTAGTCCTGGTTTAGTCTTGGTTTAGCCCTGGTTTAGTCCTGGTTTAGTCCTGGTTTAGTCTTGGTTTAGTCTTGGTTTAGTCCTGATTTAGTCCTGGTTTAGTCCTGGTTTAGTCTTGGTTTAGTCTTAGTTTAGTCCTGGTTTAGTCTTGGTTTAGTCCTGGTTTAGTCCTGGTTTAGTCCTGGTTTAGTTCTGGTTTAGTCTTGGTTTGGTCTTGGTTTAGTCCTGGTTTATTCCTGGTTTAGTCTTTGTTTAGTCCTGGTTTAGTCCTGGTTTAGTCTTGGTTTAGTCCTGGTTTAGTCCTGGTTTAGTCCTGGTTTAGTCTTGGTTTAGTCCTGGTTTAGTCCTGGTTTAGTCCTTTTTTAGTCTTGGTTTAGTCCTGGTTTAGTCTTGTTTTAGTCTTGGTTTAGTCCTGGTTTAGTCCTGGTTTAGTCCTGGTTTAGTCTTGGTTTAGTCCTGGTTTAGTCTTGGTTTAGTCCTGGTTTAGTCCTGGTTTAGTCTTGGTTTAGTCCTGGTTTAGTCCTGGTTTAGTTCTGGTTTAGTCTTGGTTTAGTCTTGGTTTAGTCCTGGTTTAGTCCTGGTTTAGTCTTGGTTTAGTCTTGGTTTAGTCTTGGTTTAGTCCTGGTTTAGGGCTGGTTTAGTCCTGGTTTAGTCTTGGTTTAGTCTTGGTTTAGTCCTGGTTTAGACCTGGTTTAGTCTTGGTTTAGACCTGGTTTAGTCCTGGTTTAGTCCTGGTTTAGACCTGGTTTAGTCTTGGTTTAGACCTGGTTTAGTCCTGGTTTAGTCCTGGTTTAGACCTGGTTTAGTCCTGGTTTAGTCCTGGTTTAGTCCTGGTTTAGACCTGGTTTAGACCTGGTTTAGTACTGGTTTAGACCTGGTTTAGTCCTGGTTTAGTCCTGGTTTAGTCCTGGTTTAGACCTGGTTTAGTCCTGGTTTAGTCCTGGTTTAGTCCTGGTTTAGTCCTGGTTTAGTCTTGGTTTAGTCTTGGTTTAGTCCTGGTTTAGACCTGGTTTAGTCTTGGTTTAGACCTGGTTTAGTCCTGGTTTAGTCCTGGTTTAGACCTGGTTTAGACCTGGTTTAGTCCTGGTTTAGTCCTGGTTTAGTCTTGGTTTAGACCTGGTTTAGTCTTGGTTTAAACCTGGTTTAGTCCTGGTTTAGTCCTGGTTTAGACCTGGTTTAGTCCTGGTTTAGTCCTGGTTTAGTCCTGGTTTAGTCCTGGTTTAGACCTGGTTTAGTCCTGGTTTAGTCCTGGTTTAGTCTTGGTTTAGACCTGGTTTAGACCTGGTTTAGTCTTGGTTTAAACCTGGTTTAGTCCTGGTTTAGTCCTGGTTTAGACCTGGTTTAGTCCTGGTTTAGTCCTGGTTTAGTCCTGGTTTAGTCCTGGTTTAGTCTTGGTTTAGTCCTGGTTTAGTCCTGGTTTAGTCCTGGTTTAGTCCTGGTTTAGTCCTGGTTTGGTCTTGGTTTAGTCCTGGTTTAGTCTTGGTTTAGTCCTGGTTTAGTCTTGGTTTAGTCTTGGTTTTAGTCCTGGTTTAGTCTTGGTTTAATCTTGGTTTAGTCCTGGTTTAGTCCTGGTTTAGTCTTGGTTTAGTCCTGGTTTAGTCTTGGTTTAGTCTTGGTTTAGTCCTGGTTTAGTCCTGGTTTAGTCTTGGTTTAGTCTTGGTTTAGTCCTGGTTTAGTCCTGGTTTAGTCTTGGTTTAGTCCTGGTTTAGTCCTGGTTTAGTCTTGGTTTAGTCTTGGTTTAGTCTTGGTTTAGTCCTGATTTAGACCTGGTTTAGTCTTGGTTTAGACCTGGTTTAGTCCTGGTTTAGTCCTGGTTTATTCCTGGTTTAGTCCTGGTTTAGTCTTGGTTTAGACCTGGTTTAGTCTTGGTTTAGACCTGGTTTAGTCCTGGTTTAGTCCTGGTTTAGACCTGGTTTAGTCCTGGTTTATTCCTGGTTTAGTCCTGGTTTAGTCTTGGTTTAGACCTGGTTTAGTCTTGGTTTAGACCTGGTTTAGTCCTGGTTTAGTCCTGGTTTAGTCTTGGTTTAGTCCTGGTTTAGTCCTGGTTTAGTCCTGGTTTAGTCCTGGTTTAGTCTTGGTTTGGTCTTGGTTTAGTCCTGGTTTAGTCTTGGTTTAGTCCTGGTTAAGTCTTGGTTTAGTCTTGGTTTAGTCCTGGTTTAGTCTTGGTTTAATCTTGGTTTAGTCCTGGTTTAGTCCTGGTTTAGTCCTGGTTTAGTCCTGGTTTAGTCTTGGTTTAGTCTTGGTTTGGTCTTGGTTTAGTCCTGGTTTAGTCCTGGTTTAGTCTTGGTTTAGTCCTGGTTTAGTCCTGGTTTAGTCCTGGTTTAGTCTTGGTTTAGTCCTGGTTTAGTCCTGGTTTAGTCCTGGTTTAGTCTTGGTTTAGTCCTGGTTTAGTCTTGGTTTAGTCTTGGTTTAGTCCTGGTTTAGTCCTGGTTTAGTCCTGGTTTAGTCTTGGTTTAGTCCTGGTTTAGTCTTGGTTTAGTCCTGGTTTAGTCCTGGTTTAGTCTTGGTTTAGTCCTGGTTTAGTCCTGGTTTAGTTCTGGTTTAGTCTTGGTTTAGTCCTGGTTTAGTCCTGGTTTAGTCCTGGTTTAGTCTTGGTTTAGTCCTGGTTTAGTCTTGGTTTAGTCCTGGTTTAGTCCCGGTTTAGTCTTGGTTTAGTCCTGGTTTAGTCCTGGTTTAGTCTTGGTTTAGTCCTGGTTTAGTCCTGGTTTAGTCCTGGTTTAGTCTTGGTTTAGTCCTGGTTTAGTCTTGGTTTAGTCCTGGTTTAGTCCTGGTTTAGTCTTGGTTTAGTCCTGGTTTAGTCTTGGTTTAGTCTTGGTTTAGTCTTGGTTTAGTCCTGGTTTAGGGCTGGTTTAGTCCTGGTTTAGTCTTGGTTTAGTCTTGGTTTAGTCCTGGTTTAGACCTGGTTTAGTCTTGGTTTAGACCTGGTTTAGTCCTGGTTTAGTCCTGGTTTAGACCTGGTTTAGACCTGGTTTAGTCCTGGTTTAGTCTTGCTTTAGACCTGGTTTAGTCTTGGTTTAGACCTGGTTTAGTCCTGGTTTAGTCCTGGTTTAGACCTGGTTTAGTCCTGGTTTAGTCCTGGTTTAGTCCTGGTTTAGACCTGGTTTAGACCTGGTTTAGTACTGGTTTAGACCTGGTTTAGTCCTGGTTTAGTCCTGGTTTAGACCTGGTTTAGACCTGGTTTAGTCCTGGTTTAGTCTTGGTTTAGTCTTGGTTTAGTCCTGGTTTAGACCTGGTTTAGTCTTGGTTTAGACCTGGTTTAGTCCTGGTTTAGTCCTGGTTTAGACCTGGTTTAGACCTGGTTTAGTCTTGGTTTAGTCTTGGTTTAGTCCTGGTTTAGACCTGGTTTAGTCTTGGTTTAGACCTGGTTTAGTCCTGGTTTAGTCCTGGTTTAGACCTGGTTTAGACCTGGTTTAGTCCTGGTTTAGTCCTGGTTTAGTCTTGGTTTAAACCTGGTTTAGTCCTGGTTTAGTCCTGGTTTAGACCTGGTTTAGTCCTGGTTTAGTCCTGGTTTAGTCCTGGTTTAGTCCTGGTTTAGTCCTGGTTTAGACCTGGTTTAGTCCTGGTTTAGTCCTGGTTTAGTCTTGGTTTAGACCTGGTTTAGACCTGGTTTAGTCTTGGTTTAAACCTGGTTTAGTCCTGGTTTAGTCCTGGTTTAGACCTGGTTTAGTCCTGGTTTAGTCCTGGTTTAGTCCTGGTTTAGTCCTGGTTTAGACCTGGTTTAGTCCTGGTTTAGTCCTGGTTTAGACCTGGTTTAGTCCTGGTTTAGTCCTGGTTTAGTCTTGGTTTAGACCTGGTTTAGACCTGGTTTAGTCTTGGTTTAAACCTGGTTTAGTCCTGGTTTAGTCCTGGTTTAGACCTGGTTTAGTCCTGGTTTAGTCCTGGTTTAGTCCTGGTTTAGTCCTGGTTTAGTCCTGGTTTAGTCCTGGTTTAGTCTTGGTTTAGACCTGGTTTAGACCTGGTTTAGTCTTGGTTTAAACCTGGTTTAGTCCTGGTTTAGTCCTGGTTTAGACCTGGTTTAGTCCTGGTTTAGTCCTGGTTTAGTCCTGGTTTAGTCCTGGTTTAGTCCTGGTTTAGACCTGGTTTAGACCTGGTTTAGTCCTGGTTTAGTCCTGGTTTAGTCTTGGTTTAAACCTGGTTTAGTCCTGGTTTAGTCCTGGTTTAGTCCTGGTTTAGTCCTGGTTTAGTCCTGGTTTAGACCTGGTTTAGTCCTGGTTTAGTCCTGGTTTAGTCTTGGTTTAGACCTGGTTTAGACCTGGTTTAGTCTTGGTTTAAACCTGGTTTAGTCCTGGTTTAGTCCTGGTTTAGACCTGGTTTAGTCCTGGTTTAGTCCTGGTTTAGTCCTGGTTTAGTCCTGGTTTAGTCTTGGTTTAGACCTGGTTTAGACCTGGTTTAGTCTTGGTTTAAACCTGGTTTAGTCCTGGTTTAGTCCTGGTTTAGACCTGGTTTAGTCCTGGTTTAGTCCTGGTTTAGTCCTGGTTTAGACCTGGTTTAGTCCTGGTTTAGTCCTGGTTTAGTCTTGGTTTAGACCTGGTTTAGACCTGGTTTAGTCTTGGTTTAAACCTGGTTTAGTCCTGGTTTAGTCCTGGTTTAGACCTGGTTTAGTCCTGGTTTAGTCCTGGTTTAGTCCTGGTTTAGTCCTGGTTTAGACCTGGTTTAGTCCTGGTTTAGTCCTGGTTTAGTCCTGGTTTAGTCCTGGTTTAGTCCTGGTTTAGTCCTGGTTTAGTCCTGGTAAACACTGAACTTCCTGTTTTAAAGCAGAAGTGACAGAGAAAGTTTCGACCGACATGAGAACGGGGGAAACTCCCCGAAACCAAACACCAGCTCAGTCTCGACCAACACGAACCTAGGCCTTTTCAAAGGACAAAGGGGCGGGGACAGGGGACAGGGGCGGGGACAGGGGTTGGGACAGGGGACAGGGGCGGGGACAGGGGCGGGGACAGGGGTTGGGACAGGGGCGGGGACAGGGGACAGGGGCGAGGACAGGGGCGGGGACAGGGGTTGGGACAGGGGACACGGGCGGGGACAGGGGACAGGGGCGGGGACAGGGGTTGGGACAGGGGACAGGGGCGGGGACAGGGGCGGGGACAGGGGTTGGGACAGGGGACAGGGGCGGGGACAGGGGTTAGGACAGGGGACGGGCGGGGACAGGGGACAGGGGCGAGGACAGGGGTGGGGACAGGGGACAGGGGCGGGGACAGAGGACAGGGGAACCCTTCTGGACCTTCTGAAGTCTGCAGTCTGTGGATCAGCACCTTCATGTCAGGTGTGTCAGTGAAGAGTGATGAGGACCATGGAGAAGCTGAATGTCTCTCCAAACTCCTCTCCCCATGTTCTGCAGATGCTTCACTCTGCAGTGCTCCTCCGGTGGGTCATGTGACTCCTCCGGTAGGTCATGTGATCCTTTGTCCCGTAGGTTTGATGCGACAGGAAAGCTCAGTGTGAAATGGGGATGAGAGCGGGGGAGGACATGAGGTCAAACTCACGACACTGCGTCCGGCTGCACGTGGCATACGTGCTGCGCAGTGACCACTCTGCCACCGGGCAGCGCTCTCACTGGGGTCGATCTGGAGAACATCAGTTTCTCCTCATATGTTTCCTTGCTCCTCATATGTTTCCTTGCTCCTCAGATGTTTCCTTGCTCCTCAGATGTTTCCTATCTCCTCAGATGTTTCCTTGCTCCTCAGATGTTTCCTATCTCCTCAGATGTTTCCTTGCTCCTCAGATGCTTCCTTTCTCCTCAGATGTTTCCTTTCTCCTCAGATGTTTCCTTTCTCCTCAGATGTTTCCTATCTCCTCAGATGTTTCCTTTCTCCTCAGATCTTTCCTTGGTCCTCAGATGTTTCCTTTCTCCTCAGATGTTTCCTATCTCCTCAGATGTTTCCTTTCTCCTCTGATGTTTCCTATCTCCTCAGATGTTTCCTTGCTCCTCAGATGTTTCCTTGCTCCTCAGATGTTTCCTTTCTCCTCAGATGTTTCCTTTCTCCTCAGATGTTTCCTTGCTCCTCAGATCTTTCCTTGCTCCTCAGATGTTTCCTTGCTCCTCAGATGTTTCCTTGCTCCTCAGATGTTTCCTTGCTCCTCATATGTTTTCTTGCTACTCAGATGTTTCCTTTCTCCTCAGATGTTTCCTTTCTCCTCAGATGTTTCCTTTCTCCTCAGATGTTTCCTTGCTCCTCATATGTTTTCTTGCTACTCAGATGTTTCCTTGCTCCTCAGATGTTTCCTTTCTCCTCAGATGTTTCCTTTCTCCTCAGATGTTTCCTTGCTCCTCATATGTTTTCTTGCTACTCAGATGTTTCCTTGCTCCTCAGATGTTTCCTTTCTCCTCAGATGTTTCCTTTCTCCTCAGATGTTTCCTTGCTCCTCAGATGTTTCCTTTCTCCCCAGATGTTTCCTTTCTCCTCTGATGTTTCCTATCTCCTCAGATGTTTCCTTGCTCCTCAGATGCTTCCTTTCTCCTTAGATGTTTCCTTTCTCCTCAGATGTTTCCTATCTCCTCAGATGTTTCCTTTCTCCTCAGATGTTTCCTTTCTCCTCAGATCTTTCCTTGGTCCTCAGATGTTTCCTATCTCCTCATGCTTCTCAGATGTATCCTTGCTCCTCAGATGTTTCCTTTCTCCTCAGACGTTTCCTTGCTACTCAGATGTTTCCTTGCTACTCAGATGTTTCCTTTCTCCTCAGATGTTTCCTTGCTCCTCAGATGTTTCCTTTCTCCTCAGATGTTTCCTTTCTCCTCAAATGTTTCCTTGCTCCTCAGATGTTTCCTTGCTCCTCAGATGTTTCCTTTCTCCTCAGATGTTTCCTCTTCTCCTCAGATGTTTCCTTTCTCCTCAGATGTTTCCTTTCTCCTCAGATGTTTCCTTTCTCCTCAAATGTTTCCTTGCTCCTCAGATGTTTCCTTTCTCCTCAGATGTTTCCTCTTCTCCTCAGATGTTTCCTTTCTCCTCAGATGTTTCCTTTCTCTTCAGTGGGTTAGGGTCCTGGGTTAAGGTCGTGGGTTAAGGTCGTGGGTTAGGGTTGTGGGTTAGGGTCCTGGGTTAAGGTCGTGGGTTAGGGTCGTGGGTGAAGGTCGTGGGTTAGGGTCCTGGGTTAGGGTCCTGGGTTAGGGTCGTGGGTGAAGGTCGTGGGTTAGGGTCCTGGGTTAGGGTCGTGGGTGAAGGTCGTGGGTTAGGGTCATGGGTTAGGGTTGTGGGTTAGGGTCGTGGGTTAAGGTCGTGGGTTAAGGTCGTGGGTTAGGGTCGTGGGTTAGGGTTGTGGGTTAGGGTCGTGGGTTAAGGTCGTGGGTTAAGGTCGTGGGTTAGGGTCCTGGGTTAGGGTCGTGGGTGAAGGTCGTGGGTTAGGGTCGTGGGTTAAGGTCATGGGTTAAGGTCGTGGGTTAGGGTCAGGGGTTAGGGTCCTGGGTTAGGGTCGTGGGTGAAGGTCGTTGGTGAAGGTCGTGGGTTAGGGTTGTGGGTTAGGGTCGTGGGTTAGGGTTGTGGGTTAGGGTCGTGGGTTAGGGTCGTGGGTGAAAGTCGTTGGTGAAGGTCGTGGGTTAGGGTTGTGGGTTAGGGTCGTGGGTTAGGGTTGTGGGTTAGGGTTGTGGGTTAGGGTCGTGGGTGAAAGTCGTGGGTTAGGGTTGTGGGTTAGAGTCGTGGGTTAGGGTTGTGGGTTAGGGTTGTGGGTTAGGGTCGTGGGTGAAAGTCGTGGGTTAGGATTGTGGGTTAGAGTCGTGGGTGAAGGTCATGGGTTCGGGTCGCGGGTTAAGGTCGTGGGTTAGGGTCGTGGGTTAGGGTCGTGGGTTAAGGTCGTGGGTTAGGGTCGTGGGTTAGGGTCGTGGGTTAAGGTCGTGGGTTAGGGTCGTGGGTTAGGGTCGTGGGTTAAGGTTGTGGGTTAGGGTCGTGGGTTAGGGTCGTGGGTTAAGGTCATGGGTTCGGGTCGCGGGTTAAGGTCGTGGGTTAGGGTCGTGGGTTAGGGTCGTGGGTTAAGGTCGTGGGTTAGGGTCGTGGGTTAGGGTCGTGGGTTAAGGTCGTGGGTTAGGGTCGTGGGTTAGGGTCGTGGGTTAGGGTCGTGGGTTAAGGTCGTGGGTTAAGGTCGTGGGTTAGGGTCGTGGGTTAGGGTCGTGGGTTAAGGTTGTGGGTTAGGGTCGTGGGTTAAGGTTGTGGGTTAGGGTCGTGGGTTAGGGTCGTGGGTTAAGGTTGTGGGTTAGGGTCGTGGGTTAAGGTCGTGGGTTAGGGTCGTGGGTTAGGGTCGTGGGTTAAGGTTGTGGGTTAGGGTCGTGGGTTAAGGTCGTGGGTTAAGGTCGTGGGTTAGGGTCGTGGGTTAAGGTCGTGGGTTAGGGTCGTGGGTTAAGGTCACAGTCACAGTCTGAGACGGGCGAGTAAGTTCGCCGCCCTTTTTAACGCAGTGTTTCCTCCATGGAGCTGGTTGCCCTTGAGACACAGTCATGTGCGCGCGCCGTACGTGGAAGTGCCACGACTTGTTTTCCATGTTTATGTCTTCAAACTGCTTCTACAGGCGTCAGAGGTCAAAGGTACATCCAGAACCATCAGAATGAGCTGCTCGACCGTGGCGGCTGTGAATATGAAACTGTATTTATGATGAAGCGAAAGTGGCTGATGCCATATCAATCCAAGACATCTGACGTGTCAAACTCCGTTACCATGACAACAAACACACTAAAGAGGAGTGTTTTTATTAGTTAAGGACTTGGATAAGGCTAACGCTAAACATTAAGTATCGCTTAAGTTCTATTCATAAAAATATGCTTTTGTTATTAGAAAACTTATGAAAGAATGATATAAATGAGGTGTCTTTAAGAACAACTTTCCGTTATATACTATACTTATACTATACTTATACTCTATAAGTGACAGTTATATACTATACTTATACTCTATAAGTTACAGTTATATACTATACTTATACTCTATAAGTTACAGTTATATATTATACTTATACTCTATAAGTTACAGTTATATACTATACTTATACTCTATAAGTTACAGTTATATATTATACTTATACTCTATAAGTTACAGTTATATATTATACTTATACTCTATAAGTGACAGTTATATACTATACTTATACTCTATAAGTGACAGTTATATATTATACTTATACTCTATAAGTTACAGTTATATATTATACTTATACTCTATAAGTTACAGTTATATATTATACTTATACTCTATAAGTTACAGTTATATACTATACTTATGCTCTATAAGTGACAGTTATATATTATACTTATACTCTATAAGTGACAGTTATATACTATACTTATACTCTATAAGTTACAGTTATATACTATACTTATACTCTATAAGTGACAGTTATATACTATACTTATACTCTATAAGTTACAGTTATATATTATACTTATACTCTATAAGTTACAGTTATATATTATACTTATACTCTATAAGTGACAGTTATATACTATACTTATACTCTATAAGTTACAGTTATATATTATACTTATACTCTATAAGTTACAGTTATATACTATACTTATACTCTATAAGTTACAGTTATATACTATACTTATACTCTATAAGTTACAGTTATATACTATACTTATACTCTATAAGTTACAGTTATATACTATACTTATACTCTATAAGTTACAGTTATATACTATACTTATACTCTATAAGTTACAGTTATATATTATACTTATACTCTATAAGTTACAGTTATATACTATACTTATACTCTATAAGTTACAGTTATATACTATACTTATACTCTATAAGTGACAGTTATATACTATACTTATACTCTATAAGTGACAGTTATATATTATACTTATACTCTATAAGTTACAGTTATATACTATACTTATACTCTATAAGTTACAGTTATATATTATACTTATACTCTATAAGTTACAGTTATATATTATACTTATACTCTATAAGTTACAGTTATATACTATACTTATACTCTATAAGTTACAGTTATATATTATACTTATACTCTATAAGTTACAGTTATATATTATACTTATACTCTATAAGTTACAGTTATATACTATACTTATACTCTATAAGTTACAGTTATATACTATACTTATACTCTATAAGTTACAGTTATATATTATACTTATACTCTATAAGTTACAGTTATATACTATACTTATACTCTATAAGTTACAGTTATATACTATACTTATACTCTATAAGTTACAGTTATATATTATACTTATACTCTATAAGTTACAGTTATATATTATACTTATACTCTATAAGTTACAGTTATATATTATACTTATACTCTATAAGTTACAGTTATATACTATACTTATACTCTATAAGTTACAGTTATATACTATACTTATACTCTATAAGTTACAGTTATATACTATACTTATACTCTATAAGTTACAGTTATATACTATACTTATACTCTATAAGTTACAGTTTCATTGAGATGTTTGTTTTGCTTTTTTTAATCTGAGATTTTATAAAGTGTAAAATATAATTTTAGATCAAAAGTATTTCCTCACAAACAGAATCTGCCTCTAAGTCATTGTATAATCATGACCAAAAGTGAAAATAAAGTGTGTTTACTTCATTCATTCAGTTTAAATGTGTTTTTTAAAATATGTATTTTTTCAGTCGATGTTAAAAATTCAATTTTGACATTTAAATAAGGACGTGTCTGCGGCTGAAACTGCACCGCTATTTGACCCCGTTTTAGCGCCGTTTTAGACCGCGCTGGGTTAGGGTTAAGGTTAAGGTTAAGGTTAAGGTTAGGGTTAGGGTTAGGGTTAGGGTTAGGGTTAAGGTTAGGGTTAGGGTTAGGGTTAGGGTTAGGGTTAGGGTTAGGGTTAGGGTTAAGGTTAGGGTTAGGGTTAGGGTTAGGGTTAGGGTTAGGGTTAGGGTTAGGGTTAAGGTTAGGGTTAGGGTTAGGGTTAGGGTTAGGGTTAGGGTTAGGGTTAGGGTTAAGGTTAGGGTTAGGGTTAGGGTTAGGGTTAGGGTTAAGGTTAAGGTTAAGGTTAGGGTTAGGGTTAGGGTTAGGGTTAAGGTTAAGGTTAAGGTTAGGGTTAGGGTTAGGGTTAGGGTTAGGGTTAGGGTTAGGGTTAGGGTTAGGGTTAAGGTTAGGGTTAGGGTTAGGGTTAAGGTTAAGGTTAAGGTTAGGGTTAGGGTTAAGGGTTAGGGTTAGGGTTAGGGTTAGGGTTAGGGTTAAGGGTTAGGGTTAGGGTTAGGGTTAGGGTTAAGGTTAAGGTTAAGGTTAGGGTTAGGGTTAGGGTTAGGGTTAAGGTTAAGGTTAAGGTTAGGGTTAGGGTTAGGGTTAGGGTTAAGGTTAGGGTTAGGGTTAGGGTTAGGGTTAGGGTTAGGGTTAGGGTTAGGGTTAGGGTTAGGGTTAGGGTTAGGGTTAGGGTTAGGGTTAGGGTTAGGGTTAGGGTTAGGGTTAGGGTTAAGGTTAGGGTTAGGGTTAGGGTTAGGGTTAAGGTTAAGGTTAAGGTTAGGGTTAGGGTTAGGGTTAGGGTTAAGGTTAAGGTTAAGGTTAGGGTTAGGGTTAGGGTTAGGGTTAGGGTTAGGGTTAGGGTTAGGGTTAAGGTTAGGGTTAGGGTTAGGGTTAAGGTTAAGGTTAAGGTTAGGGTTAGGGTTAAGGGTTAGGGTTAGGGTTAGGGTTAGGGTTAGGGTTAGGGTTAGGGTTAAGGGTTAGGGTTAGGGTTAGGGTTAGGGTTAAGGTTAAGGTTAAGGTTAGGGTTAGGGTTAGGGTTAGGGTTAAGGTTAAGGTTAAGGTTAGGGTTAGGGTTAGGGTTAGGGTTAGGGTTAGGGTTAAGGTTAAGGTTAAGGTTAAGGTTAAGGTTAAGGTTAGGGTTAGGGTTAGGGTTAGGGTTAGGGTTAGGGTTAGGGTTAGGGTTAGGGTTAGGGTTAAGGTTAAGATTAAGGTTAGGGTTAGGGTTAGGGTTAAGGTTAGGGTTAAGGTTAAGATTAAGGTTAGGGTTAGGGTTAGGGTTAGGGTTAGGGTTAGGGTTAGGGTTAGGGTTAGGGTTAGGGTTAGGGTTAGGGTTAGCCATGACGCTATAAGAGAAGTCCCACGGTTCCTTAAACTGCGCGGCCATTTGATCGCGGGCCACCACGCCACGGCCTTTAAAAAAAGGCTGTGGCTGCAAAATAGCCTAGCATTTTCAGGAGCCGCAGCACGGCCATATAGCCTCATGGCTAACCATAACGCTAACCTTAACCCTAACCCGGCGCGGTCAAATAGCCCAGGAGTTTCGACCCAGGCTCTGTAGACACTCCCTTAAAAAAAAAAAAACACGGTCATGTCAGATGGCGCCCCCTATAGTACACCAGCCGCCTCTGTAATACATTCATTTCATTTAGATGTTATTCCTCTTGAAAGTCCTGATTGATTGAGTCAGAGGCTATAAAGGTCATGACCTTGATAAACATCTCAGTCAGAGGCTATAAAGGTCATGACTGTGTCTTTGTTATAATAAGTATTTATTTGTAAAAACACTTAAAAGTCCTGTTTCTCTTTCAACATATCAAAGCTTTTCATGTGATTCGCTTTTACATCTGGTGAAAAACCTTTAGACCTTTTGTCCTCCAGACCTTGAGTCTCAGGTCAGTTCTATTTGGTACAAAACTTTTGGTCATAAAGTTTTACCAGTTTAAGATTGTAACATCTGTGTTTAGTTTGTATGTTTTGATCAGCTCCTTCCATGTTGTAAGAACAGATTTGACCCAGGGATTCTTCACTTTAGACCTGCTTTAGTCCTGGTTTAGTCCTGCTTTAGACCTGCTTTAGACCTGCTTTAGTCCTGGTTTAGTCCTGGTTTAGTCCTGCTTTAGTTCTGCTTTAGTCCTGGTTTAGTCCTGCTTTAGTCCTGCTTTAGACCTGCTTTAGACCTGCTTTAGTCCTGGTTTAGTCCTGCTTTAGACCTGCTTTAGTCCTGGTTTAGTCCTGCTTTAGTCCTGCTTTAGACCTGCTTTAGACCTGCTTTAGTCCTGGTTTAGTCCTGCTTTAGTTCTGCTTTAGTCCTGGTTTAGTCCTGCTTTAGTTCTGCTTTAGTCCTGGTTTAGTCCTGCTTTAGTCCTGCTTTAGACCTGCTTTAGACCTGCTTTAGACCTGCTTTAGTCCTGGTTTAGTCCTGCTTTAGTTCTGCTTTAGTCCTGGTTTAGTCCTGCTTTAGTCCTGCTTTAGACCTGCTTTAGACTTGCTTTAGTCCTGGTTTAGTCCTGCTTTAGTCCTGGTTTAGACCTGCTTTAGTCCTGCTTTAGACCTGCTTTAGTCCTGGTTTAGACCTGCTTTAGACCTGCTTTAGACCTGCTTTAGACCTGCTTTAGTCCTGCTTTAGACCTGCTTTAGTCTTGGTTTAGTCCTGGTTTATGGTCGCTCATAAATAAACACAAAATATTGCATAATTGTTTATTTTATTCACATTTTCAGGGACAAAATGAATCAGTTGACGGAAGCTCAAAGTTTGAATTCTGTTCAAACATTTGGACATGAAACAAATGCTACACAAAATTCACACGATTGATATGAAATTCTCTAGAAAGAAAGAGGCACTTTTCCAACATTCACACAATTATTCACCTTTAATCACTTTATTTATTATTAAGAGTCTTTAGTGAAACATGGCACCGACAGAAGCAAGAAAACTGGACTAAAGCCTGGTTTAGTCCTGGTTTAGTCCTGGTTTAGTCCTGGTTTAGACCTGGTTTAGTCCTGGTTTAGTCCTGGTTTAGTCCTGGTTTAGACCTGGTTTAGTCCTGGTTTAGTCCTGGTTTAGTTCTGGTTTAGTCCTGGTTTAGACCTGGTTTAGTCCTGGTTTAGTCCTGGTTTAGTCCTGGTTTAGACCTGGTTTAGTCCTGGTTTAAACCTGGTTTAGTCCTGGTTTAGTCCTGGTTTAGTCCTGGTTTAGACCTGGTTTAGTCCTGGTTTAAACCTGGTTTAGTCCTGGTTTAGTCCTGGTTTAAACCTGGTTTAGACCTGGTTTAGACCTGGTTTAGACCTGGCTTAGACCTGGTTTAGTCCTGGTTTAGACCTGGTTTAGTCCTGGTTTAAACCTGGTTTAGTCCTGGTTTAGACCTGGTTTAGACCTGGTTTAGACCTGGTTTAGTCCTGGTTTAGACCTGGTTTAGTCCTGGTTTAGTCCTGGTTTAGTCCTGGTTTAGTCCTGGTTTAGACCTGGTTTAGACCTGGTTTAGTCCTGGTTTAGACCTGGTTTAGTACTGGTTTAGTCCTGGTTTAGACCTGGTTTAGTCCTGGTTTAGTCCTGGTTTAGACCTGGTTTAGTCCTGGTTTAAACCTGGTTTAGTCCTGGTTTAGACCTGGTTTAAACCTGGTTTAGTCCTGGTTTAGACCTGGTTTAGTCCTGGTTTAGTCCTGGTTTAGTACTGGTTTAGACCTGGTTTAGTCCTGGTTTAGACCTGGTTTAGACCTGGTTTAGTCCTGGTTTAGTCCTGGTTTAGACCTGGTTTAGACCTGGTTTAGTACTGGTTTAGACCTGGTTTAGTCCTGGTTTAGTCCTGGTTTAGACCTGGTTTAGACCTGGTTTAGACCTGG
This sequence comes from Eucyclogobius newberryi, assembly GCF_026437365.1. NCBI lineage: Eukaryota > Metazoa > Chordata > Actinopteri > Gobiiformes > Gobiidae > Eucyclogobius > Eucyclogobius newberryi. Next base: position 2,910 of record NW_027316215.1, on the reverse strand, counting down.
CTTAGACCTGGTTTAGTCCTGGTTTAGACCTGGTTTAGTCCTGGTTTAAACCTGGTTTAGTCCTGGTTTAGACCTGGTTTAGACCTGGTTTAGACCTGGTTTAGTCCTGGTTTAGACCTGGTTTAGTCCTGGTTTAGACCTGGTTTAGTCCTGGTTTAGTCCTGGTTTAGTCCTGGTTTAGACCTGGTTTAGTCCTGGTTTAAACCTGGTTTAGTCCTGGTTTAGTCCTGGTTTAGACCTGGTTTAGTCCTGGTTTAGTCCTGGTTTAGACCTGGTTTAGTCCTGGTTTAAACCTGGTTTAGTCCTGGTTTAGACCTGGTTTAGTCCTGGTTTAGTCCTGGTTTAGTCCTGGTTTAGTCCTGGTTTAGACCTGGTTTAGACCTGGTTTAGTCCTGGTTTAAACCTGGTTTAGTCCTGGTTTAGTCCTGGTTTAGACCTGGTTTAGTACTGGTTTAGTCCTGGTTTAGACCTGGTTTAGTCCTGGTTTAGTCCTGGTTTAGACCTGGTTTAGTCCTGGTTTAAACCTGGTTTAGTCCTGGTTTAGACCTGGTTTAGACCTGGTTTAGTCCTGGTTTAGACCTGGTTTAAACCTGGTTTAGTCCTGGTTTAGACCTGGTTTAGTCCTGGTTTGGTCCTGGTTTAGTCCTGGTTTAGTCCTGGTTTAGACCTGGTTTAGTCCTGGTTTAGACCTGGTTTAGTCCTGGTTTAGTCCTGGTTTAGACCTGGTTTAGTCCTGGTTTAGACCTGGTTTAGTCCTGGTTTAAACCTGGTTTAGTCCTGGTTTAGACCTGGTTTAGACCTGGTTTAGTCCTGGTTTAGACCTGGTTTAAACCTGGTTTAGTCCTGGTTTAGACCTGGTTTAGTCCTGGTTTAGTCCTGGTTTAGTACTGGTTTAGTCCTGGTTTAGACCTGGTTTAGACCTGGTTTAGTCCTGGTTTAGTCCTGGTTTAGACCTGGTTTAGTCCTGGTTTAGTCCTGGTTTAGACCTGGTTTAGTCCTGGTTTAGTCCTGGTTTAGTCCTGGTTTAGACCTGGTTTAGACCTGGTTTAGTCCTGGTTTAGACCTGGTTTAGTCCTGGTTTAGTCCTGGTTTAGACCTGGTTTAGACCTGGTTTAGACCTGGTTTAGTCCTGGTTTAGACCTGGTTTAGTCCTGGTTTAGACCTGGTTTAGACCTGGTTTAGACCTGGTTTAGTCCTGGTTTAGTCCTGGTTTAGTCCTGGTTTAGTCCTGGTTTAGACCTGGTTTAGACCTGGTTTAGTCCTGGTTTAGGCCTGGTTTAGTCCTGGTTTAGTCCTGGTTTAGTCCTGGTTTAGTCCTGGTTTAGACCTGGTTTAGACCTGGTTTAGTCCTGGTTTAGTCCTGGTTTAGTCCTGGTTTAGTCCTGGTTTAGACCTGGTTTAGACCTGGTTTAGTCCTGGTTTAGACCTGGTTTAGTCCTGGTTTAGTCCTGGTTTAGACCTGGTTTAGACCTGGTTTAGTCCTGGTTTAAACCTGGTTTAGTCCTGGTTTAGACCTGGTTTAGTCCTGGTTTAGTCCTGGTTTAGTCCTGGTTTAGTCCTGGTTTAAACCTGGTTTAGTCCTGGTTTAGACCTGGTTTAGTCCTGGTTTAGTCCTGGTTTAGTCCTGGTTTAGACCTGGTTTAGACCTGGTTTAGTCCTGGTTTAGACCTGGTTTAGTACTGGTTTAGTCCTGGTTTAGACCTGGTTTAGTCCTGGTTTAGTCCTGGTTTAGACCTGGTTTAGTCCTGGTTTAAACCTGGTTTAGTCCTGGTTTAGACCTGGTTTAGACCTGGTTTAGTCCTGGTTTAGACCTGGTTTAAACCTGGTTTAGTCCTGGTTTAGACCTGGTTTAGTCCTGGTTTAGTCCTGGTTTAGTACTGGTTTAGACCTGGTTTAGTCCTGGTTTAGACCTGGTTTAGACCTGGTTTAGTCCTGGTTTAGTCCTGGTTTAGACCTGGTTTAGACCTGGTTTAGTACTGGTTTAGACCTGGTTTAGTCCTGGTTTAGTCCTGGTTTAGACCTGGTTTAGACCTGGTTTAGACCTGGCTTAGACCTGGTTTAGTCCTGGTTTAGACCTGGTTTAGTCCTGGTTTAAACCTGGTTTAGTCCTGGTTTAGACCTGGTTTAGACCTGGTTTAGACCTGGTTTAGTCCTGGTTTAGACCTGGTTTAGTACTGGTTTAGTCCTGGTTTAGACCTGGTTTAGTCCTGGTTTAGTCCTGGTTTAGACCTGGTTTAGTCCTGGTTTAAACCTGGTTTAGTCCTGGTTTAGACCTGGTTTAGACCTGGTTTAGTCCTGGTTTAGTCCTGGTTTAGACCTGGTTTAGACCTGGCTTAGACCTGGTTTAGTCCTGGTTTAGACCTGGTTTAGTCCTGGTTTAAACCTGGTTTAGTCCTGGTTTAGTCCTGGTTTAGACCTGGTTTAGACCTGGTTTAGTCCTGGTTTAGACCTGGTTTAGTACTGGTTTAGTCCTGGTTTAGACCTGGTTTAGTCCTGGTTTAGTCCTGGTTTAGACCTGGTTTAGTCCTGGTTTAAACCTGGTTTAGTCCTGGTTTAGACCTGGTTTAGACCTGGTTTAGTCCTGGTTTAGACCTGGTTTAAACCTGGTTTAGTCCTGGTTTAGACCTGGTTTAGTCCTGGTTTAGTCCTGGTTTAGTACTGGTTTAGACCTGGTTTAGTCCTGGTTTAGACCTGGTTTAGACCTGGTTTAGTCCTGGTTTAGTCCTGGTTTAGACCTGGTTTAGACCTGGTTTAGTACTGGTTTAGACCTGGTTTAGTCCTGGTTTAGTCCTGGTTTAGACCTGGTTTAGACCTGGTTTAGACCTGGCTTAGACCTGGTTTAGTCCTGGTTTAGACCTGGTTTAGTCCTGGTTTAAACCTGGTTTAGTCCTGGTTTAGACCTGGTTTAGA